>NC_137623.1:18918285-18923285 GCF_963280865.1 Gymnoscopelus braueri | reverse complement strand
CACACACACACACACACACACACACACACACACACACACACACACACACACACACACACACACACACACACACACACACACACTCGTTCAACAGAGAAGTCTACACACAATTTATATTGCCTTAATTCTCGGCTTAGATGGAACATACTACAGTACCACATTCGTTAAGTGATCTCTCATACTATTTTATAGATTTGAACTTTAATCCACGATTGCATGCGAACGTCCCTAAGTGCGATCAAATGTCTTGAGTGTCATCCGTCCCGCCCCCCCCCCCCCCCTCCTCAGGTCACAAAAATTATTTCCCTGTGCCTTTATCAAATCAAATTAGCACGGTCGTTGAACCATGTCTTTATGGGTGACATTTGTGCCGCATCGCCTGCCTGTTTATCTATCTATTTCTTAATTCATTCACATTCTGTTTGTCGCAGTGCTAGTGGACTGAGACACAGGGAACCTAGTACCACATCCTCTTGTAGGACTAATCGTTGCTGTCGGACAGAAGCCTTGTAATCTCCATATTTCTATTTCTTTACGGGGCCAGAGCTCAGCTCTGGACCTGTTTTATTATTCCCTGTATTCTGTTTCTTCTGCCACTTTTCGCAGTTCTGGGTGAACCGTGCTGTCGCTTTTTACGAAACTCGGCCATATGGTAGATGGTCATGAAAAACTATCAAGAAATAAATCTCACAATCTTTCGTCAAAAGGTGGCGCTATAGCACTCAATTGAAAATGCCAACTTTGAACAGGTACAACTCATGCCCTGTTTGACCTACAGCCATAAAACTTCAATACACACATGCGTCTACTCATGATGAACAACTTTAACCCTCTGACTTTTGACCTCTGACCTTTAGATCTCCCACCATTTTGAATTATATGAAAAACAGTTAAAACCTATCTCCTCCTGGGATTTTTGAGTAATCTGCACGAAGCGTTTTACACATGAACTTTGGACCTATGCCGACAAACTGATACAAAAGATTTTCCATAAGTGAAAAAATTAAGCTTTAATGAGCCAATGAATATTGCAGTTTTATGACAATTATTCATCTGCCCCTAACACATACATGCAGACTCACATTTCTTTGAAACTTTGCGTTAATGTTGAGGGTCATTCCAAATATTACTGAAACCAATCTTACTCCAATTGGTCAAAGGGGGGCGCTATAGCGATTTTTTGAAAGTGCAAACTTTAAACAGGCAAAAGTCATGCCTCGTTTGGCCGACAGCCATTAAACCTGCTTACACATGTGCCTTGACTCATGAGGAACACATGTATCACGTTGACCAGTAAGCTCCCCCCTTAGATTGTCCGCAATTTTGAGCAGTTTGAAAAACACTTAAACCCAGGATTTTTCAGCTATTTGCGTGAAACTGTATCATCTGTGTGATCTCCTTTTTCACAGGTTCTTCTCTGTTGGTCCAATGGCTTCTCCCTTAAACGTGTGCCTCACAACCAGAAGGTTGCCAGTTCAAGCCTCACTTGATGCGGACTTCATTAAAGTTGCATTGCACACAACATGATTGTGTCAATTAATACATGTGCAATTGTTAAACATAACCTGAAATACTTATTTGAGAGGGTATGTTTTTGCAATGTATGACATACTTCATTCTGAAAATAGCCGATCTACAATCTCAAAACTTTTCAGATAGCAACGTGTTTCTGAGCTTGTAGATCGGCTGCTTTCACTGGTTCACTTTTATCTTCAACAGACAACCTCAGCCTGGACAAAGCTATAGCACTATAGGTAATGTTGCAGCCCGTCAATCCGAAGGTCGAGGGTTCGATTCCTGTTAATGGCAATAGATTGACACGTCCAATCAATCCATTCTGCTTCCATCCTTCTCTCTCTTCAATCTATTGTTTCCATGTCTCTCTCTCTTCAATCTATTCCGTTTCCATGTCTCTCTCTCCGCCCTTAGATTGTCCGCAATTTTGAGCAGTTTGAAAAACACTTAAACCCAGGATTTTTCAGTTATTTGCGTGAAATGGTATCATCTGTCTGACCTCCGTTTTCACTGTATCAGGTCTGTTGGTCCAATGGCTTCCCGCTTAAGTGAATGTTTCACAACATCAAGGTTGTCGGTTCAAGCCTCACTTGGTGGAGACTTCATTTAAAGTGCATTGCAAACAACAAGACTGTATTAATGAATACATATGCAATTGATAAAGATAACATGAAATGCTTATCTGAGAAGGTATGTTTTTGCAATGTATGACATACTTCATTCTGAAAATAGCCGATCTACAATCTCAAAACTTTTCAGATAGCAACGTGTTTCTGAGCTTGTAGATCGGCTGCTTTCACTGGTTCAGTTTTATCTTCAACAGACAACCTCAGCCTGGACAAATCTATAGCACTATAGGTAGTGTTGCAGCCTGTCAATCCGAAGGTTGAGGGTTCGATTCCTGTTAATGGCAATAGGCTGAGATGTCCAATCAATCCATTCTGCTTCCATCTCTCTCTCTCTCTTCAATCTATTATGTTTCCATGTCTCTCTCTCTCTCTTCAATCTATTCTGTTTCCATGTCTCTCTCTCTCTCTCTCTCTTCAATCTATTCCGTTTCCATGTCTCCCTCTTCAATCTATTCCGTTTCCATGTGTCTCTCTCGCTCTCTCTCTCTTCAATGTATTCCGTTTCCAAGTCTCTCGCTCTCTCTCTCTTCAATGTATTCCGTTTCCAAGTCTCTCGCTCTCTCTCTTCAATCTATTCCGTTTCCAAGTCTCTCTCTCTCTTTCTCTTCAATCTATTCAGTTTCTCTCTCTCTCTCTTTCTCTTCAATCTATTCCGTTTCTCTCTCTCTCTCTCTTTCTCTTCAATCTATTCCGTTTCTCTCTCTCTCTCTCTCTCTTTCTCTTCAATCTATTCCGTTTCTCTCTCTTTCTCTTTCTCTTCAATCTATTCCGTTTATCTCTCTTTCTCTTCAATCTATTCCGTTTATCTCTCTCTCTCTTCAATCTATTCCGTCTCTCTCTCTCTCTTCAATCTATTCCGTCTCTCTCTCTCTCTTCAATCTATTCCGTCTCTCTCTCTCTCTTCAATCTATTCTCTCTCTCTCTCTCTCTCTCTCTCTCTCTCTCTCTCTCTCTCTCTCTCTCTCTCTCTCTCTCTCTCTCTCTCTCTCTCTCTCTCTCTCTCTCTCTCTCTCTCTCTCTCTATTCCCTGGCCCCGCTTATCGCTGCTTGCAGCTATATTTTTATGTTTGTTTTTCTTAAGTAGTGCCCTACTTTGTCATACTACATGTGTCACACAAACGTGGCAAAAAATATCCGATCTACAAGCTCACAAGTATATAAACCCCTATATACTTTCCATGCCGAGGATCCCCAAACAGCCATATATAGCCTGTGGTTGTGGCCACCCTATCGTGAAATGGCTTAAACAATAAATCAAATGAAAATAGCCAATCTACAAGCTCATAATCTGTTACATTGCAACATGTTGTGAGGTTGTAGATCGGCAATTCTTGTCATTTTATATTTTTAAATATTGACATGCTCAAATGTTTCCATTGAAATAAAAATGTCATACATATTCATTTATTTGTATAAAAATACATTTCCTTTCCAATCGTCCCCACTTGGCACTACTTGGCACATGCTTATGACCACCGCTTTTCTAGGGAGACCCGCTGTGATTGGCCAGCAGTCGCAGTGATTGACAGTTCTTCCTTCCTAGCGTTTTTGCAACTATGCCTAAACCTATCCTTAACCCTGACCTCAGTAAAACTATGCCTAAACCTAATCTTAACCCTAACCCTAACCTCAGTAAACTATGCCTGCCAGGAAGCCAATCAGACACAGGTAAGGCGGGTCTATCTTATAACGTTGGTGGAATCCATAACTGCGGCGGCCCACACTTTGAAAACCACTGCGCTAAGGGTTCAATGTGGTTGATTTTTGACTCTAAGTTTCTCTTGTGTTGTGTCTCATGTTGTCGTGGTCTCGCCATGGAACAGCTCCCCATCCTGGTGTCGTCGGTGGTCAGCCTGTACTTCCTGGAGTGGACGGACGTGTTCAAGCCGGTCAAGTCGGGCTTCACCTGCCATGACCGCAGCCTCAGCCTGCCGTACGTGGACCCCAACCACGAGGTTATCCCCCTGCTGATGCTGCTCAGCCTGGCGTTTGCCGGGCCCGCCATCACGGTGAGTCAAGTCAAGTCATATTTGTATTGTTATAGCCCAATATATGTCCCAAAGGGCTGTACATAAATAAACAAGCAATAATAATAACACAAAGTAGTGCAACGCATGCATGCGTACAATACATAGGCTACTCATACACATAAAATCAATGCAGGCAATTGAACCCATTAAGACTTGAGGCCGATTCTACAAATGTTTTCTAAATCTTAATAGTTTTCTGAAAAACGGATGTTACTATATCAGTGGTGCTCAAACTTTTTGTATTTTCATGTATTTGGCCGCCGACCCCCATCTCAAAATATTTTATTCCAGACCCCCAGAAGCAAATATTTGAATAAAAAATGCTTTAAAATATATATATATTCAAAGATTTGCACACATTTTCAAGATTTCTCTAAAATAGCAGATCTACAAGCTTATAGCGCGGCACGAAGTGAAGGGTGTTCAATACTTTTTAAGTAAAAGTATAGGGTGTTCAATACTTTTTAAGTAAAAGTATTGAACATTTGAAATACTCCAGTAAAGTAAAACAAATCCTGAAAAGTGCACTTAAGTACAGTACTTGAGTAAATGTACTTAGTTACTTTCCACCACTGGTATAGCATGTGCTATTTCTGGCGATTGTTCTCCCGGAATGGATGCTGTGGGGTTCAAGTGGTTTATAGATAATGTAATTCTGTATCCGCTTCGCTATTTTGTCACAACATCAAAGAGTCCTTAATACCTCATGCATCCCACGCACCATTCAGCTGCTCAGGAAACTTTGATCACAGCACTGGCACTTTTTACACCACTAGAATACATGATGCACTACAGTTCCTTTATGTTTTTGCTGTCACATCAACTT
>NC_137623.1:18660785-18913285 GCF_963280865.1 Gymnoscopelus braueri | reverse complement strand
CTATCTACAGGATGTGACAAAAAAGCAGGCAGAGTGTGAAACCTGGAACATTCATAGAATTGGTCGTGTAACAGGCAGTACCTTTCACAAAATTGTCAAATGCAAGGATTCCTCAATTGAAAGTCTTGTTAAAGAGCTAATGCAGTACGAGTCCACAGATCTCTCCACTGTTCCAGCGATCATGTGGGGAAGAAAAATGGAAGGTACTGCACGCCAAATGTATGAGACCGAAATGAGGAAGATCCATGCTAATTTCAAGATCAAATCAGTCGGTCTAACTGTGAAAGCAGATGAACCATATCTGGCTGCCTCTCCTGATGGCGTATTTTCCTGCGACTGCTGTGGAACAGGTGTGCTGGAAATTAAATGTCCATTCAAGTACATGGAGGGATTAGAGGGATCAGAGTCGGACACATCATTTTGCCTCGATACAAACTATGACCTGCGAACAACCCACCCATATTATGCACAGATTCAACTCGAAATGTATGTTAGTCAAATGGACATGTGTGACTTCATGGTGTGGACCAAAACAGGGAGTGTTATTTCCCGGCTGCAGAGAGATGAAGCCTTTCTCCAACAAACACTTCCCAGGGCTGAAGTCTTCTTCACAGAGCACCTCCTCCCAGAACTCCTCTGCCGCCGCAAAGACCCCAAGTTGGCTGAACAGATCTCATGTCTGCATTGCAAAAGGCCTAGCTTTGGCAAAATGATCACATGCACAAAATGCTGCCAGCACTTCCACTATGTATGTGTAAACATAACCAGAAAGTCCAAAGAATGGAAGTGTGGATCTTGCAAATAGATCCCAAATTAAAAAATGTACTGTAGTGTTGAATCACATTAAAAGAGGACTTTGAATTTATATTACAGGACCAACACAGGCCTGGTGAAGTTTGATAGATTATTTTATTAGACAGAAATGCAGAAACAGCACAAGTACAGTCTAACAGTATGCAGTGTGTCTGGGATTCTACATATTATACATATTATACATATTATACGTATTCTACACCAGTCATTCTCAACCCTTTAAATTTCAAGGACCCTCAGTTTGATATGCATAAAACCACAGACCCAAATTTCATAAGATGTTTATCCCTGGGACCTCAGTCTGTAAAATCCTACTTATTTTATTTGAACTCTGAGAATGTACAAATGGAACCAAATGGACCCATAGCTGTCACACACATGTGCACACACTCACAAATAGTGGAAGAATACTCGCAACAAATATTGGGCACGTCATTGTACCCAGTGGAAAGTTAAGGACCACCTGAGAGTTACAACATGTGGTTTGATAAGAACTGGCGACACTGAATGACCTGCTTCTGAACAGAGTGGCTGTGAATATATTTAATGTGATCAGCTGTCGTTATTTAAAACATATATAGTAGGGTTGTTTTTTATGGTGTGGCTTAAAGTGAGATTTTCAAATAAATCAAATGATCAAAAATAGATAATTTCTTCAACAGACATAAACCACAACGTTTTATGTTCATGTACATCTTCTCTGTATAAAGGTGTTTGTGTCGAGACCAGCATTTATTCTGTCCATGTAAAATACTTTGTTACTGCGAGTGTACCGACAGTGTCTGTCTTAGATCATTTCAAACTCTTCTTATTCAGTCTCTCTCTCTCTCTCTGGGGACCACCCTGACAAGCACTTGGAATTGGAGGAGTTGAGGCATTAAACTCACACAGTACAGTCAAACAGTATGCAGTGTGCTGCAGTATCTCTAATGTGTCCCATGTTTGTTTCAACCTTAAAAAATAAAGTATATTTTTTTAAAAAAGAAGAGAAAAATCATTATCGTCGGGCCACCACAGTCCTCCTAAGGTTGGTGAGAACAGCACATATGGTTACAATGTCATCTAGCATATCTACCTGACTGATGGGTATCACAGTGTTAAGTATCTGAAAGGTTTTAAGCTGACCTATAACTCTTTCCACATGTATGCGGACTCTTGATAACTGCCGTGAAGTGTCAACACAAGAACCAGGCAACTGAGATTTTCCCTTAGTGAAACTTGGGATTCTTAACGTTGCTCCTACACTGGCCAGTTCCTCTCTAACAAGGAAACCTCTATCTGCAAGAACCTCATCCCCATAATCAAGTTTTCTCAAAAAGTTGGAATCTAAAGTTATTAACTTGTCAGAGGCACGACCTCCCCACCCATCCGACAAAAAAGATATAGCTCCTGCTGGTGTTATTCCAATTAGATATTTCATTGTGTTTTGGTGCTTATAATTTGACCAGGTTTCAGCTCTTGCTTTGAGATTGTATGTTCTCTCAATAAAAATCTCTGTACAGTCTATAATACAACGGCAGTTCTTAAATTTTGGTTTAAAACTCTTTGGCATGTTCGCCCTCACTGCATCCTTACTAGGCCATAGTATCATGGGCTTCAATATTGCGGACAACAGGGGTATCCACTCTCTTAAGATTTTTGATACAGTTGAAAATGAAAGCCCAAATCTGTAGGCAAGGTCTCTGTTGGTCTGTCCAAGTCTACATTTCATTAGGACCAAAAGAAAGTGGTTCTCCCAGCTTAACCCACCCTTAAGCACGAGTGAGCTTCTTCGTATAATATTCAACAGCCAAATGAAAACCTTCAATTCCTGTAAACCAGTAAAAAAACGCACCTTAACGGCCGAGTCCTTAATAGAATCAAACCCAAAATTGGACAGTTGTAGCTGCTCCTTCAGTTTTAGATTATCTTCCTTTGTGGCCTCCAGTTCTGTCTTCAGAGCTTGCCAGTCATGACGGAGCTGGTTGTACTGCAGGTTCAGTTGGTCCATCTCTTTTTGGAGCATGAACACTCTGTTATCTACAACATAAAAGTATAACAATTACATACAGTTCATTTAGACACTTCAGCTCAGAAATAACCAGACAGTTAATGAACCATTTACCATTTATTAACCATTACTATATTAACCATAACCCATATATGCAATGATATTGCATTCAAGTTTGGCGGTGTGACTCTGCTCATGTGATATTACAGATTCCTGTGCAAACATGTCACAGATCATTCAATCACAAACCCCCAGAGCAGAGCATTCAATTCAATCAATTCAATTAAAGTGTCAAATCACGACAAGTTGTCTCAAGACACTTTACGTGTAGAGAAGAGACCCGACAATCCCACCCTGAGCAAGCAATTGCGACAGTGGCAACGAAAAACTCCCTCTTAACTGGGAGAAAACGTCAGGCAGACCCTAGGCTCTAGGGTGGCGGCCTTCTGCCTCGACCGTGTCGGGGGAAAAAGAGAGAGGGAGAGACAGAGGAGAGACAGAAAGCATGAAACATAAGCATAAAATACAGTTTAACATAACATTGAACCTTCAATGCATAATTAAACCACAATCATAGTACAATCCAAAAACACAGTACAATACACAGAATCATAGAACCACTGTACAACACAGAATCAACCTATAACAATAATAACTAGATGCCACGGGGAGGAGGCCGGGGAGGTGGAGGGAATTTGAAAACAAGCAGCTGAACACACCGCTTAGACAGCAAAGTACGTAGACTGAACAGAGAACAGAGGCTGCTTAAAAGAACCGCCCGAGTTGCACTGTGGGTATGAGGGCGTGAGTAATTAGCTTGAAGCGAATGAGAATGACAAGAGGTTGAACGTACTGACTTAAAGAAGTACGACTGTATAACTGATAGCGAATGGGGGGGGTCCGGGGAGTGTGAATGAAGTACATAAACATTCTGCCTGCCGTGTCTACATGAACTATCGTTTGCACTGAATTAGATGTTCTTGTGCAACACATCACAAGAACCAGTCAGACATGCACACAACTCTCTCACACACAGAATATCTACATGTCTATACAACATACCTGCCAACCTCAGACCGTCCGATAACAGGAGATTTGTTTCCAGGGTGGGGGGGGTCATACTGACCACGCCCACAAGCGGGGGGTCTGGGGGTCCCCCCCAGGAAGTTTTTAAGCCATTTAGACCTGAGGCCGATTCTAAAAACGCCTTCTAAAACCTAACCATGGTTTTCTGAAAATGTTCAAATTCTTACTAAAAATAAAAAATAACACATTATGTTTCTATATTATAGCAACAACTAATGAGACGCAGAGGTGGCATCCGGATTGAAAGGTATAACAACGTATAGGTAGCAACAGAACAGAGTAGATGTAATTTCCAGTATTCTGGTGGATTTTGGGAGTTTGACACTTTTATCAGCCTTTACTTACATAGGATCCATTAAAAAGTTAAAAGTAGTAATAAAAGAGCCATATTTAATAATAACCACTAGCCTAATTACTTAAAAATGACTATCTCTTTAAAATTGCATTGGACTGGAGTTTATCCAGACATAAAGCGACAGTAAAACAGTAACATTCCCATTCTCTCAGAAAGAGTTTTTTTGGGGTGTGTGTGCCAGAATGTGAGAGAGAGAGAGAGAGAGAGCCCACTCACACCTTGCCCACTCACATTAGTCCAGGGGCCAAGCCATATTTTGGTACCACCTAAGGTGACCGTAAAGTTTTTGTATTTTTGTCTTCCTACATGTCTCTAGTTTATATTTGAGACACAAAGTAGAATCTTTGTGTCTCCTACCCCGGGCATCAAATTATTGCGACAAAAAACTAAATATATCCATGTATTCAAGGCTTCATGGGGTGTGCAATTGATAGAAAATAAATCATTTTTTGGGTGAACTCCTCCTTTAAGTTTTCCAGGGGGACTCTCTGCCCATTCAGCTATGACCACCCAAGACCGAAGGAGGGTCAACTTTTACAAGCTTATGGAAAGCAGTCTTTTTGCAAACACCAAAAATCTGAGAAGTTATCAATTGCACACCCCATGAAGCCTTGAATACATGGATATATTTAGTTTTTTGTCGCAATAATTTGATGCCCGGGGTAGGAGACACAAAGATTCTACTTTGTGTCTCCTACCGGATACATTAGCCGGTAGGTAGTGATAACTGCCATAAGCTACAAGATTGGAAGGGCTATCATACCAAAATATAAACTAGAGACACAAAAATACAAAAACTTTACGGTCATCTTAGGTGGTACCAATTTGTGAAAATATCAGTGTTGGCCCCTGGACTACATACTGCCATTGTGATTTGCATATCAAAAACTCATGGAACTAGCTAATTAACATGAATGGCCGTGGCTGCATATTAGTGAGGGGCGACACAAAAATAAAAAGGGTGGAATCCCCCAAAACAGGATAAGAACAGGAGAAATGGAAGAACAGGAGTCTCCTGGTGAAAACAGAAGGGTTGGCAGGTCTGCTCTACAACACTATACAATTACTCACCCACCCACCAACCAACAAAACCAAGTAAACAGTTATGGCTTGCCTTGCACATACGTACCTTCAGGGGATACATGAGGATCTGTGTCCATTTGGCCTGTGGGGCTAGGAACAGGAGCTATATTCTCATCCAGTCTTGTAAGAGGGCCCTTGTTTTCATCCCGTCTTCTTTTTCTTTTATATCTAGAAAAATAAAAACAGTACAGTATGGTATGGTAAAGTTAATGTACTAAATCAGGGGTCTTCAAGGGGGGGTCCTCAGAGTTGCTACAGGGGGTCCGCCAAATCTCTGTGTGATAGGATCATTTTTTTTTACATTAACCACTTGAACCCTAGCATCCCTATTCTAAGGACAACTTTAGCCGAAAATAGACGATCTACAAGCCCACAACGCCTCGCAGCGCGAGGCGCTGTGAGCTTGTAGATCAGCTATTTTCGGCAAAGAGGGCAAAAAAGAGCAGACCAAGTACAGAGTGAAAGTTTATTATTGAAGTATTGACGGTTTAAGTCGTTACAATAAATACACATTAACGTGAATCCAACATCTATGAAAAGCTTTAATCTGCAACACAATTTTATGTAATGTATAGTGGGGGTCCCTGCTTCATCTCTCTCTCTGTTAGGGGGTCCTTGGCCTGAAAAGGTTGAAGACCCCTGTACTAAATAATTAGCAACATATTAAAGAATACAATAACAAACAAGACCAAAAACTGACATTATTTGTTCACATACTAAACAAGCAACAAAGGGCAAAGGCTGATTACAATATTACAATTGATGACTGGTCAGTTGAAACTGTTACAATATACAGTATCACACTGACCGTGCCACTTTTGCTGTGTTGTCTCTGGTGTTGTGGGAAAAAATTGATGGAACAAAATCTGGACTGTCATACTCCATGGACGGTGCTCCTGATGAAGAGACAGAGGACAGATTACACTGGCTGACTGGCCTTTTTCACAGCGACAGCCTATGTGTATACAACATACATACACTTTATTCACATTAGCATCAATCATTGCATCATTCAGGTATTACCAATGACACTAATTAACATTAACATCAAAAAGAGTCGGTGCAAATTGGCTCACAGGAAAGGCTCAGACCAACAGACCCTTTAACTACTTTCACTTCAAAGAGACGTGAGCTTGTAGATCGGCTATTTTCAGCATTTAAAAAAACAGGAGCTCAGCCAGCTCAAACTGCACACTGGTTAACGTTATCCACAGTTTAAGAACATTGCTTGTACAACACATGTGATATCAGCTGATGAAGACACTCCACCATAATGTACCATGTATCACCAACTGAACAATCCTATAATTCAGGGGTCTTCAACAGGGGGTCCGGGACCCCTAGGGGGTCCTCAAAGTTACTACAGGGGGTCCGCCAAATCTTTGTGTGATTTGTGATATGATTTTTTTTTTACATGAACCACTTGAACCCTAGCATCCCTTTTCTGAGGAGAACTTTAGCCAAAAATAGCGGATCTGCAAGCTCACAACGCCTCGTGCTGCGAGGTGTTGTGAGCTTGTAGATCTGCTATTTTTGTCAAAGAAGTATAGGTGTAGACGGAAAAAAGAGCAGACCAAGTAAAGCAGAAACACAATTTTATACAATATTGAGGGGTCCCTGCTTCATCTGTCTCTCAGCTAGGGGGTCCCTGCTTCATCTCTCTCTCAGCTAGGAGGTCCCTGCTTCATCTGTCTCTCAGCTAGGGGGTCCCTGCTTCATCTCTCTCTCTCAGCTAGGGGTCCCTGCTTCATCTCTCTCTCTCAGCTAGGGGGTCCCTGCTTCATCTGTCTCTCAGCTAGGGGGTCCCTGCTTCATCTGTCTCTCAGCTAGGGGGTCCCTGCTTCATCTCTCTCTCTCTCAGCTAAGGGGTCCCTGCTTCATCTGTCTCTCAGCTAGGGGGTCCCTGCTTCATCTCTCTCTCAGCTAGGGGGTCCCTGCTTCATCTGTCTCTCAGCTAGGGGGTCCCTGCTTCATCTGTCTCTCAGCTAGGGGGTCCCTGCTTCATCTCTCAGCTAGGGGGTCCCTGCTTCATCTGTCTCTCAGCTAGGGGGTCCCTGCTTCATCTCTCAGCTAGGGGGTCCCTGCTTCATCTGTCTCTCAGCTAGGGGGTCCCTGCTTCATCTGTCTCTCAGCTAGGGGGTCCCTGCTTCATCTCTCAGCTAGGGGGTCCCTGCTTCATCTCTCTCTCAGCTAGGGGGTCCCTGCTTCATCTGTCTCTCAGCTAGGGGGTCCCTGCTTCATCTCTCTCTCAGCTAGGGGGTCACTGCTTCATCTCTCTCTCAGCTAGGGGGTCCCTGCTTCATCTGTCTCTCAGCTAGGGGGTCCCTGCTTCATCTCTCAGCTAGGGGGTCCCTGCTTCATCTCTCTCTCTCAGCTAGGGGGTCCCTGCTTCATCTGTCTCTCAGCTAGGGGGTCACTGCTTCATCTCTCTCTCAGCTAGGGGGTCCCTGCTTCATCTCTCTCTCAGCTAGGGGGTCCCTGCTTCATAGCTCTCTCAGCTAGGGGGTCCCTGCTTCATAGCTCTCTCAGCTAGGGGGTCACTGCTTCATCTCTCTCTCAGCTAGGGGGTCCCTGCTTCATCTCTCTCTCAGCTAGGGGGTCCCTGCTTCATCTCTCTCTCAGCTAGGGGTAACCTGACACCGTCAAATGGAAGAAGCTTGCGACACACATTTGTTTCACAGCCAAATGAGATTTCCGGAGGGAGGGGGGTTACCAGGCTAAGCTAGGGGGTCCTTGGGCTGAAAACGTTGAAGACCCCTGCTATAATTTATTTAATATGTCAGTTCAATGAATCACACACAGTGTCAACTTACTCATTGCATACCTAGCTAAGATAATATTAGAAAACAAACATACCAGATATGAAGTGGGCGCTGCACAAACTCTCATCACCGTTGATGTCACTGGAACCCCAATCCCTTTTTATGACCTGTAGCCATAATATTCTTCTGTTTTTAGCAAATGGGTGTGATCCCCTCGGAATATTGAACATTTTCCACCCATCTTTTGATGCATTGGAGCAATTTACTGCACAACAAGTTCTTGTCATGTTTGTTTTAGAAGCGACGGCATTTAACTCCCGTCCACAACAACAGAGTGAAGCGTGCTTCCGGGTTTTTTCTACCCCCGAGCATGCGCACATTGCGCACTCTGCTCTGTGATGACGTAGCGCGGAAACCCATCTATAGCTGGCATTGAGCTTCGTCTTAGCTCATAAATCCACACAATGAAACCAACGTCAGTTTTGTATACTTATAATTCACTGACATTAATCCATAAAAAAAGGGAAAGCATCCGTGTCATTTTAGATTGTATTTATACTTTGGCTATTCAAAAATAGCAGATGTACAAGCTGATTGACCAGATTGCAGACCTTAATGACCAGACAGACCTTGAGGGTCAGACAGACCTTATGGGGGCCAGAGGGCCATTTGTGTCTGCCCGTCTGTCTCAGAGGAGGGCTGTGGACAGTTCAGAAACCTGCCTACCAGTGACATCATCGATGGGGGAATCAAATAGAAACTGCAGGCTTTCGATTCCTAGGAAGTTAGCATGGGTTTCTTAATGGGTTATTACAGGAGACCGGTGAACAAGAACATTTCAGACAAACTTAAAACACAAGATGACTCTGGAAGAAGCTGTGGAACAAGACTGATATGCATGAGGGGTGATTACAAATGAGATACAGCTGGGGGGCTGGGGCAAACAGAAACTTAGAACCAAGATAACTAGACCAGGGAACAATATACGAAGAAATACAAGACCTTAGACTCTACAATCAATGAGCCAAAAGTGTGAGACTGTATGGTAACTCAGATTTATGTTGATGTGGCTGGCATTCTCAAACGAGCACTTCACTCGTTTTCAAATAAGTCCTCACTTGAGGATAAAATGAAAATGTGAGCTTTTAGATTGGCTATTTTTAGAAAAATTATACATTTAACATTTCTCCTATAATGACATGTCCAAAATAGTTGAAAGGTTAAAGGGATTCTAGGCAAGTTCAGAGATAAAAAAAAAGAAAAAAACTGTTGTCAAACACCGCCCCTCCACTCAAGGCAGAACAGTATTAGACAAAGACTGAGAAACACGAGGTATGTATGTATGTATGTATGTATGTATGCATGCATGTATATATATGTATATATGTATATGTATATGTATGTATATATATATATATATATATATATATATATATATATATATATATATATATATATATATATATATATATATATATATATATATATATATATGTATATATGTATATGTATATGTATATGTATATGTATGTATATATATATATATATATATGGCAACCAACAATATGATGCATATGATGTATAGCAAGGTAACAATTGTTTTATCTACACTTGAATCTGGAGACCACAACCTTATAAGACCCCCACCCCTCAAAATGGTAGCTGTAAGAACAATTGGTTGTGTAACAGGTGCAACATTAAAGAATGACAAATTGCTTTTGAGCTGCTGCTGATGATGATCAGGAGGACCCATTTGTGGGACAAAGACCCATCTCTCTGCTGTCCGGCAGCAACCAACTCCAAAATGTAAATTTTTCAGGAAATGACAAAAACAAAACAAAAGTGGAGTTAGGGGGTTTTGTTCATCATTGATAAAAACAGCTGAATGGACCTCCAAGCTCACAATGAGGTTGGAGGTCAAAAGGGGGTGGAGCCTGGAGTCAGCTAAACCAGCTAACTCCACCCCACTTTGGTGAATTTAGCTGGTTTAGCAGAACGTTTGATGTTCTAATGGAGTTAGCTGGTTTTGTCAGAAGCACTTTTTAATACTTTTACTTGGTTCAATAATTTTTTAATCAACACACAGACGCAAAGGGTGTTCAATGGCCCTGATTTATGGAAAAAAAATGCAAAAGCGGAAAAATTTAGTTAGCTGGTTCCTGCCGGACAGCAGCGAATTATGTACATTTCTTTCATTAAAAAATAAATATATATAGGCCTACAGTATATATCAAAATAAAATTATTATTGTCTCCGCCGGAGGCGGAGAGTATGTTTTTGCTTCGTCCCGCTGTGTGTCCCCCCCCCCTAGCCAAGCTAACATTGGTCAAGCTCCACGTGACACGTGACAATATGTTGACACCAATGCTTTTGATTGGCTAGAGGGACGCATGACGAAATAAAATCCTATAAATAGGTGTGTCACTTCAAAAAGCCATTTATGTATTTTGAAGTGAGGTAAGACAGGATCAATCAGTCTTGATTGGAACAGTACCTTCCAGTACAAATCACCCGTCCGTGCGTGTGTGTCCCTCTGAGAACACCTAACATTGGTCAGTTTCATGTGACATCACAATATGTAATATAAATATATAAATAGCTTAGACAGGAGATGGAAATATCTTTTACCCTACTGTATCTCATTAGATACAGTAGATACATGTTCTATTTTAAGTAAGAATTAGAACATTCCTAGAGAACTATGGTTAAAGATAGGGTAAGTGATTTCATTTGATTTGATCTGCTGGCGGAGACTTGTGCTCCGAGGAGCACATTTTCTAGTTATTATTATTTTTTCGTAAATAAAAGAAAATTCTAACCTTTTTCAAATTAATTGTAAAAACAAATAGATCTTATAAAATCCATAAATAAAAAAGAATTAAGAAGTACTGAAAATAGCAGATCTAAGCTCACAAGTCCGTATTTGAGCTGGTAAAATAGTGATAGTGGTCTGTAATCTACAGGCCTTCTTTCTGGTGGTCTTAATTTATATGCATGACAGCATAAGTCACTCCTGTCTTAGGCTATCTGTTAAATGGCCATAATTCTTAATATCTGTCCAGTGTCCATAATAATAACTATGCATTTTATTTATGAGTGTGCCAATATAAACTCACAGTTGACAAAACTGTCAGTCACCCTAACTTCTACCCAGTCAAACTTATTAGATTCTCGTTCCAGTGGTTCTCAACCTGTGGGTCGGGACCCCCAGCGAGTCCCCACATGATTTATTTTTTTTGGGGGGGGGGGGGCCAGATGACAGTGAAGTGACTTACTGCATCAAATGTAATCAACAAACTATAGTACAACTGGTCAAACATTGTCTAAATTGTCAAATAATATAAGAAAGAGGCAACATTTGTGAAAATAGCCGATCTGCTATTTTTACAATATGTATCTGTGGAACTGAGTCAAACTAAATGTAATGCCTCAACTCCTATACATTCCAAGTGCTTGTCAGGGTGGTGGGGCCCTGTATGATATGCAAAGTGCTCCCCTGGTCAGAAAATGCTTTCTGTCGGACACGGCCCTTGAAAATATTTATAGGCCAATATGTGTCTTCCATTGAGACATACTAGTCTCGCGTAGCCAGACGACTATTCCACAATCTCCGAATGCTAAAAGAGTCTGGAACTACACCGAAATCCGAGACAGGAAGATGTCATCTGTTTGTCATTTCCGTTCATGAAAATATAACTTAAAATATCTTATAATATTTTTTAATTTCCATTTCTGCTAAACAGCAAGCTATATATATATGCTTAGATGATTTTGATTTATGTTATATTTATTTATTTATGTTATGTTATGTTATTTATGTTTATGGATACATTGTGATAATGCGCGACTGTAAAGACGAAACAGAAGCGGGGAGGAGGCGTCACATCTGCTTTTTATCGCTTTATCATTTCAGAGCTTCTGTTGCTCCAGACTGGATGACGGAAGCATTTGAAAATTGTGGGAGGCAACAGTCTGGCTTGGGAGACTAGAGGCATACTGTACATCAGTCAGCATGCTTGATGATGACCACATTAGAACTGTGCATGCACACTGTGTGTGTGTGTGTGTGTGTGTGTGTGTGTGTGTGTGTGTGTGTGTGTGTGTGTGTGTGTGTGTGTGTGTGTGTGTGTGTGTGTGTGTGTGTGTATATGTGTGTGTGTGTGTGTGTGTGTGTGTGTGTGTGTGTGTGTGTGTGTGTGTGTGTGTGTGTGTGTGTGTGTGTGTGTGTGTGTGTGTACAGGGAGTAGAGGAGAGCACTCAGCACGCAGCCCTGAGGGGCTTCCGTGTTCTGGGTCAGGTGCAGTGTCCCAGTGGCCCAAAAGAAGTGACTAGGCCACATTAGCACTTTAAACATATCCTATTCACCTGTTTCCTAGGCTGTGTGTTTTCCACTTCCTGTCGATTTGATCCAATGAAATCCAATGAAACTGGTCAGATGACCAATGATATCCAATGAAATCGACAGGAAGTGGAAAACACACAGCCTAGGAAACAGGTGAATAGGAAAATAGCCGATCTACAAGCTCGCAATGCGTCGTGATGCATTGTGAGCTTGTAGATCTGCTATTTTCAAGACCTTTTTTGTTTTTTGAATGTGAAAAATGGATGGATAATTTTCAGATGGGGTCCGCGGATAAATACAAATACATTTGGGGATCCTTGACATGAAAATGTTTGAGAACCACTAGTTTAAACAACATTTAGGAAGGAAGCCTATGGAGCCAACCCGTAACCACCAATGTTTACAAGCAACCCGTAACCACCAATGTTTACAAGCAACTTTTCAGAAAAACAAGCCCAAAGTCGCTTATAATAAGCAGACATGGCAACACTGGTCAGGGGGTCTGATGTGATGTTGCCCATTCTCACCATAGACATATAAAGGTAGACGGCTCCTCCGGCTCTGAGGCGTCTGTATCTCGGGTGCGCACCAGCTTCCGCAGGGCAAGCGGGAAGCTTCCGCGTGCGTCACAGAAGGGGACGTTCGGTAGGCCAATCAGAGGCAGGTGGGGGGCGGGTCTTTACGTAACCCAGCCCTTAACCCTTTAAGAGGCAGCCGCGCAGCAACTAGTCAGTTATACGCACTGTGATGATTGGCCAGTAGGACCAGTTTTCACCCCTTCTTCCGGGTTGGGAAATGTGACGCGTTTTGCGTCACTCTGTGTGTCGTCTCGCATGCGCAGTAGTGTCACTTCCGTGCGCAACCCTGTGTGCAACCCTGTGCACTGCCGTTCTCACTGGCCGTGCACAGTCGCTCCACTCGCGCAAGCGGAGATGTTTTTTCCCCGCCTAATCTTTACTACGGGCGGGCTGCATAATATATAGAAAATTCATCATCATCATCGCCATTCATCGACAGCTTGAACTGCAATAAATGGTGTATTTACGTGCCATCATGTATTCACACTCTGTGTATAAAAACATTCGGCCGATCACCTATATCATGTGTTTTCCTAATATAGTCAGTGTTGGAAAGTAACTAGTACATGTACTCAAGTAGGCCTACTGTACTTAAGTACAATTTTGAGGTATTTTTACTTTACTGGGGTATTTCCATTTTAATTCTACTCCACTACATCTCAGAGGCAAATATTACTCGCACTCCACACAATGATTTGAAAACTTGAGTTGAGTACTTTTTACTTTGCAGATTTGGATTATTATTACAAAACATACATTACCCACCTACATAGGCCCTATATACGTACATTTCGGCCATTAACATTTTAACCACTTGAACACTATGTGATTCATTGACCAAAGTCCCCCAGGGGTCTATATTGGGGACCCTCTTTTTCCCCCAAACAATCGCTTCAAATAGCAGGTTTTACAAACCATTTTTTTGTAGTTTTTTCCCCAAATATCCGCCCCCGGAATAGGGAATTCTAGGGTTCATGTGGTTAATTCCACAACTGTGAAGTGTTTAGTTTTCAAGAAAACGTGAATTTGAAGTTTGATTCCAAAAGAGCCGAGCGGAAGAGGAATAGAGAGGAATAACAGAGTTCTAATTTGAATTTAATCCAATTGAGGGAGAACTGAGTGATGTCTCTTTTCCCTTCAGAGGGGTTAGCTGCTGCATTCATTTCCCACTGAGTCCCCATTGCAGTGAGAGGAATCAGAACCACAGCATGTCAGTAATGCCATTATGGAGATCCCTTGAAGCATGCCTCTAAGAACTCTTTAATCTCTCTCTCTCTCTCTCTCCTCTCTCTCTCTCTCTCTCTCTCTCATCTCTCCTCTCTCTCTCTCTCTCTCTCTCTCTCTCTCTCTCTCTCTCTCTCTCTCTCTCTCTCTCTCTCTCTCTCTCTCTCTCTCTCTCTCTCTCTCTCTCTCTCTCTCTCTCTCTCTAGCTCCATCCATCCATCCATCCATCCATCCATCCTCCTTTGTCCTTGTCGATCTCCACAACTCTCTCCCTCCTCCATCTGTCTGTCTGTCTGTGTGTGTCTCAATCCCTGTCTATGTAGAGGATTAGATGTGAAGATGTGTTTGTGACGGTCCATGTGTGTGTGTGTGCATGTGCCTGTGCCTGTGCCTGTGCATGTGCATGCGCATGCGTGTGCGTGCGCGTGTGTGTTTGTGCGAGTGTGCGTGCATACTACACGTTTACATGTACGCAATAATCTGATAAGTGGGAACAATCAGGCTATGGGAATAATTGGATTTGATTGAGACATTTACATTCTCTCCAGTGATGCAATAAGACAAGAATGATTCAGTCAGTGTTTGGATTCCTCTCCAAGATCGTGACGTACAAATCCTAGATATTTCCAGATTTTCAACATGGCGTCACAATTCATTCATTCTCTCTTTCTTTCATTCATTCATTCATTCATACATACATTTCACTAAGCATGAAAAGAGTTTCAGTCCAAAAGGGTTTCTTGCTGTTTACCGTTTACTGTCATTGTTCTCTATTTTGTTATTTGTACACCTTTATTTATGCTGGAGAGGCACTGAGGTTACCCTCCTTTACAACGACGACAAGAGAACAATACACAAACTACTATGGGAAATATGAAATGACTAAGATTTATTAATATTTCATTGACAGCATACTGCTTGTTACGCTGAGAAGCCACCGCTTTATTGTCTGTGGAGGTTTGTGCGCAGCGGTTTCAAGTGTTATGCTATAAC
The DNA here is from genome assembly GCF_963280865.1 of Gymnoscopelus braueri. NCBI lineage: Eukaryota > Metazoa > Chordata > Actinopteri > Myctophiformes > Myctophidae > Gymnoscopelus > Gymnoscopelus braueri. The sequence continues at coordinate 18,898,059 of NC_137623.1, read as the reverse complement.
TGTAAACACTGCTTGTGTAAGCCTCAGGGCAAGGTGGGCATTCTTTTGTTGAGGGATATCAATGGATTTGGGCTGCCCTAGGCAGGGGGTCTGACTGTAACAGCACTTCTATTGTCTTCTTTGTCATGCATGGGATTGGGACCGCTCCAAGCCCAAGTCCCGTTGCTGCTTGTATTAAAATTCAATGTATACAAAGGCTGTGAAAGACAGGAGAGAAGGATTTTTTTTTGTTGTTGGAAGGATTGGCTGAGTGAGAGGACATGGGAGAGACAAGCAAGGCTGAGGCCTTGCCTTGGCGAAGATGCTGTCGGTTTGCTCAGATGTCTGATCTTTAATAAACAGATATTTGCATCCACCCTCTCATGGACAGTATGTTTTTTCCATAACAAAACAACGGCAGCAAACATCAATAAGGCATAAAGAAGTACATATCCAAACAGTAACTGCAGCTAAATACTACAATATTCAAAAGTTAAATACTAAGATTAAAAAACTGACGCAAACAGATACACAATGGTGGGTAATCGAGATTCAAAATCAGCAAAAGTTAAAGTTTTTAAATGTGTTGAAAGGCATTCCAGCAGTCAGGGGCATTACAAGAAAAAACAGCATTGGCCAATTTCAGTGTAAACCCAACAGGGAACCATATAAGTAAAACCAAGTTATTTGACCTTGATACAGCTTGATGACACCATCCCAAACAGATAAGAATCAAGTGTCCTAATTAGGCTTTTAATAATACCCAGTCGTGGAAAGTAACTAAGTACATTTACTGAAGTACTGTACATACAGTAAGTAACATTTTGAGGTATTTTTACTTTACTTCCAATTTTCAATAATTTCACTTCTACTCCACTACATCTCAAAGGCAAATATTGTACTCCACTATAATTATTTGAAAACTTTAGTTACAAGTTACTTTGTAGATTTAGATTATTATTACAAAACCACTTCAGCCCTATACATATATTTTGGCAAGCTCACAACGCTTGTAGATCTGCTACTTTTGCTATTTTTGAAATTGAATCCTGAAAAGTTTTGGAACATAATGAGGTTTCCACCCGACAGAGAAGTTATAGTCACAGATAAAAAAATGTATACTTGAAATGCAGAGACTGAATTTCACATAATGTGCAAATAACCCAAATGAGGCATATATTATTGATGTTTGTGTTATCATCCAGATAATGATAGGAGAGGCCGTCTTGTTCTGCTGTCTGTCACGGAGGAAGACGGGACCGGGAGCCGAGGCCAACATCAACGCCGCCGGCTGCAACTTCAACTCCTTCATACGCAGAGCGGTCCGCTTTGTTGGTAAACTGGGCTGCTTTTATACCCTTCTAATCATCTTCAGCACACTGTGATACTGTAGTGCAGTGGTTCTCAAAGTTTTGCGGGGTCAAGGACCCCAAAATGATATGTATTTGACTGCAGACGAGGGATTTTTGAAAAGATAGCAGATGTACAAGCTCATAGTGCGGCACTCAGTGCCGTGCTATGAGCTTGTATATCTGGGTGTGTTCTGGGATTCTGGGGTGTTCTGATAGAGACATGATGGCATTTCACTGTTTATTCTTGGATGTTCATGTGGTTGTAGTTTGATGTTTGATTAAAAAAAAAGGATTTGCACACATATTTTCACGATTTTTCAAAAATAGCCAAAGTATAAAATATGCATAAAAGGGGTTTAAATGATTGTGACGCTTTATTAACACATTTTGCCCTGAGGGTCCCTAGACCTATACTTTGAGAACCACTGTCCTAATGAATTATTTAAACTGAACTTGATGTCCCATTTCCCTTCATAAGACCTTGAATTGAAAACAGACCGTGTTTGTGTGTGTATGTGCATGCGTGCATGCGTGCGTGAGTGCGTGTGTGTGTGTGTGTGCGTGCGTGTGCACTCGCATTATATTTGCTAAGTGTTTGGTTTAGCATAGAGTTGTGTGTGCATGCATGTGTGTCTGTTTGTGTCTGTTTGTGTGCGTGCAGTTCATATATTATTCATATCGTCACTGTCGGGCAGCAACCTTGTGTCTCCAACACATTCCATTTTTTAAAATGTATTATTTATTTATTTTTTCAGAAATTTAAACCCTATTTTATACTATGTCTTATGAAAGCATTATGGAAAAGTCGTTTTTCTTGCTACTTAAGAAAAACGCCCAAAAAGCCCCAAAATACCGGTTGAAAGTGGTTTAGGGGTCCTTGAAATAAAAAAATAAAAAGGTTTGAGAACCACTGCTCTATCTCGCCTGTGTTCCCTTGTCCAACCTCACCTTGGTTTCACGGTGGTCTCGGCATCTCCCCCCCAGGGGTCCACGCGTTCGGCCTGTGCGCCACGGCTCTCATCACTGACATCCTGCAGCTGATGACGGGCTATCCCGCCCCGTACTTCCTCACCGTCTGCAAGCCCAACTACACCACGCTCAATGTCACCTGCGAGCAGAACCCCTACGTCATGGACGACATCTGTGCGGGTTCCGACCCCGCGGCCATCAACCAGGGCAGGTGAGAAAACAATCTGTGTTGTTGACGGTTAATTGTCTGCACAAATAATTGTGATTATATTGATTTCTTTGTGGTTTTCGCTGTGAACGTTGAAACACACACAAGTAGAAATGTCAATTCTGTTTGCCTTTTTAGGCGTCGTAAACAACAATTGCACGGGGCAGATATGACAAATAACTTAGATGTACAAAGAAATGACAATGACCAAATTGGTAACAATAATCTAAATGAAAAATATTTGGCCAAAACAGGCAGTGCAAATTATTAACACATTCCCGGCCAGGTATTAATTAATTAATTATGTAGCTTCTGCTAGGGTTTATTTACCTTATATTGACGATATTTGCAGAGCCACGGGAGCCGTGATGTGCGCATGGATGTCAACAAAGCATGACTGGGAGATGGGGGAGGGTCTGGTCTATCCACCGGAGAAAAAAAATGTGTAACCGCGATCGGCCATTTTGCCCAGGTTGGCTGTTGTATAACAGCCGTATTCACAGAAAAAAGAGAAAAAAAGAGAAAGGAGAGTTTTTCTAAAACTGATAAAGAAGGAGTGGACGAGGCGATATATGTAAGTGCACGGCTCCCCCTTTTGGGCGGGGGCGCGGGCGGGGACTTCTTTCTTCTACAATAGAAAAGTTAGGACGTCACATTCTAATACAGCCCAAATACCTAATCTCAGCATCGGCCTCAGTGGCGCACCTCGCTAATCATTAGATTCCCAATCCACGACCACTGGAAGTCTGAGATTGACTCCTGCTTGGGAGAAAACTTTTTCAATCCTCAACTACTTTTTTTCGCCGATAAAGTATAGTTTTGGACCATGACCGAGGAGCGCCGACTCAGCAGACCTTGAGGACCTTGAGTCGCGCCCGAGCGCCTCCAGGCACGAGTGCCCGCGACGACCGGCCGATGGTCTGCTAGTCGACTAAGCGCCGTCCGAGTTATGTACCGATAGGCACAGAATCGTAAATAATATTGGTGGGGACTGCGTTTGCCCCACTGACTGCGTTTGCCCCAACTGCCACTCAAAGTGACTACTGGCCAATCACAGTGCGTCTTTCCCGGGACTTAACCAGCTCTCAACTTCCGGTACACAAACGCAGCACACTTACAAAGCTGGCGTGGACGAGAGTGTCCTTTTTTGGGATGACGTCACATCCGTCCATTCCTTCTTTCAGGGTCCTAGGATCATTCCTAAGTTGCGTTAGAGCGCCCTCTTGTGGAATTTCTCTGTCAATGGCAGGGAATGTGTTAAGTGTTAATAATTATATGCTTAATAATTTTTTACTTTTTCAAAAACTAAAGTAAGAAATTGTGAAAATAAACTCACAACGCATCTAGGACATGTGGGGTATTGGCCAAGGTTGAGACTTGCTGTGTTAGCTGATTTAAGTGAGTGGGGAGGGGCTGTAGGGTTGGATCATCATGTCCTGAAGTCACAGAGGTGCCATGCCCTTGAATGCCTTGTAGGCCACCTTGTTGCTTACAACAGCGGTTCTCAAAGTGTGGCCCGGGGATCCCCAGGGGTCCTTGAGGGGCTCCAGGGGAGGTTTTTAACCTTTGGATGGCAGCAAACTCACAAATTGGGTTTAATTCCCCTTTAAATGTAGGAAGTTATTGCAATTGGTATGACCCCGAAATGTTGGTTGAGCTTCATACGCTTCCTGCTCTTATTCCGAATATAAACATAGTGTACAGTGTGTGGAATTTAAATGCAGTAACAGTAGCAAGGTTTGTTCATGTCTAGCAGAACTAGAGCGATGGTAAAAGAAAAAAGAAAGGAGGTAAAAAAATGGTTCCAAGGATTCAAGTCTTGTTGCAATTAAGAGTTTCTCAGCATGGCCGTGGGAGGATTTCGCTGATTGCCGTGTATGTCTGTGCGCGCACGTGTGTGTGTGTGTGTGTGTGTGTGTGTGTGTGTGTGTGTGTGTGTGTGTGTGTGTGTGTGCACGCTTGTATCTATTTTCACACCCGAGCGTAGGAGCCAAGACAGATCTATTTCGGTCACAATGAAAGAGATAGAAGAGAGAGAGAGAGAGAGAGAGAGAGAGAGAGAGAGAGAGAGAGAGAGAGAGAGAGAGAGAGAGAGAGAGAGAGAGAGAGAGAGAGACAGAGACACAAGAGGACACGAGCCAGATAGAAATTGCGAGGGAGAAAGAGAAATGGATATAGTGTTTTGATGTTGTTGTTAATGAGGTCACGCGTGGTGCGGAGGGCTTTAAACATTGGCAAAGAGCTTCATAAGGCGCACAGGCTCTTGGACAAAAAACCCACAAATGGTGAGCATTCTTCTGGAGAAAGAACTGAGAGCATCTTCTCATGCCCGATATGTAACTGTACTCAATGACCTTATGCTGAGCGCAGACAGTACATACACATCACAGTGCTAAACCAGTGATCCTCAACCTATTTTGTCAGCCGTGTTAAGTAGTCAGATGGGTGGGCCGCGTGCATTTTCAGAGCATGTTTATTTTAATGATCAATCAATTGATTGTGGTCCAGCTTGGATCAATGGAACTAACATATAAGTTCCTACTTATCGGTATAACAATGAAAACCCATTTTTCAAGTTGTAATGGACTGGCCCAACAAGCGTCTGGAAACAGCACCGAGTCAGGAGGTAGAGTGCAACCAAAGGTGCTTTTATTCATCCAAAGTTCACAGACAGGATAAAGGCATCAGCAGCAAAAGGTGGCATGGTGGTCGGCAGCTCCACCGTGTCCTGACACTTAACTAAAACTGAGTGCGTCTGTTTCTGGCAGCGTTTTATACTCAGCTGAGCCAATCAAGTGTGAGTCAATCAGTGTGGGTTCTACCATGTTGCAGCAGGTTACCTCAAACATGCAACAAATCTAAACCACACATTCCATTAAACATCTGAATCAATACCCCTGGTAAATACATAACTTATGCACCCTATTGCAAAACAAACCATATCCCATTATTAGCAGCTTCCAATACACAACACAAAACCCCCCTCTCTTTTCTACTGTGGTCCAGTCCAAACCCATATATGGTGCTCGGGCACCCTGGGGACTCTTTTGCCCGAGCACCCTGGAACAGACAGACATAAGCAGTATTAAAATCACAATCCAACATCACATATATATATTGCCAAATATTATATTGCACTGAACATATTGCACAATAAGTTTTGTGCAAAATAGTGCCAAATATAAGTAACGGCGGACCTATTCGTTACACAAAGGTTTTGAAGAAGAAAATAACATGAAATTTTTAACACATTGGGTGCCAGCATTTTTTCATAACAACTTACGTTGGGTGCCAGCATTCTCCCCATTGACTGCGCTTTGCTGTTTAAAGCTCTAGACTCCACGAGGAGCAAATCCATGTAAAAAAAAACATCCATTCATGTTTTGCGATGACCCTGGCTACAGCCTGGAACGATAACATTTCACTCGCGAGTTACAATGGGGGGGGATCGCGCATCGCGCATGACCGGTTTTCCCCACCGGAAACAGATTCGGAGATATAGGTGTTTTAAAGAAGGAAATAGACAGGAAGTGGATGGGAGCCATGTTTTTGTTTTTCCGGTGATCTATCTGGCCTATCCTTCTCAAGATCACAATGGGTACTCCCAGAGCTGCTCTAGCCCCGCCCGTGTGGAGAAAAACGAAAAAAACAAAAAGACATATTTCACGGTCTGGACCGTGTTCGGCACCGGACCGCTACTCTGCGCAAACACGGTTCAGACCGTGTTTGGCACCCGATGTGTTAATATATTTTTTTATAATAATGTTACTTGTTTTTTGGAGGCCCACATGTAATATCCTCACGGCCCCACCAGTGGGCCCACAGGTTGAGAACTACTGCATTAGGTTATGGATCATTCCAATATGATATATCCCTCCGTGGCAGCGGAGGCACCGATGTAGATTTACTAGATTAATCCGTGTACGGGGGGGTTTGCCGTGGCTTGGGGCGTTGCCCTCTGCAGTGCCCAAATTCCCACGCGGCACCTCCTTCTACCTCTTTCCTTCTCTCTGCATGGCATCGAAGAGGTGGACATTTAGAGCTCCACATAGGTAAGCTCTGTTTGCAGAAAGTAAACTCGCAGCTATTCAATAGCTTGGCGAAGCTACTTGTAGCTTCTTTTGACTGCTTCTGCTTCGCGCCGCTCGCTTTGGCTTGTGCCATCTCGTTCAGAAGTTTGTCGTTTGTTTTGCCGATTTTCAACACATGTACAAACAGGCGATACACGGTCTGGTCAGCCTGTATTGTGGCACGGAGGGTTTCTTGTCCTATTCGTCCTGTTTGCTGAAACCCTCCCGGTTGTCTCGGATTTGGGGACTGCGCCTACCCTGTAACAAGATTGCGGGAAGCTGTGTATAGTTGGCTTGTGCTACTTTGCAGTTTTTTCCCAAAGTTGAAAGCACATACGCAAGTTCTTTGCGTGCTTTCTCCTCACACGGCTGTGCCGTCTAGTAATCACAGGCTTGTGTGCCCCAGGGTGAGCGCGTTATGAGATTCTTCTAACCCCAGCGAGTGAAACTGACCACACAGGAGTGCTTTTTTTTGTTTCCCTCGGGTCTGAGCTTCTCGACCTAGCGAGCGGGTGCACACATTCAAGTCACACACTATACAGTCCTGTTTTACAAATCCCCCCCTGTATAAAGCCATGGGCTAATAAACAGTGCAGTGGGAGCCTATGTTACACAGTGGTGTATATACGCACATAGTTCTGTCTTCACCTCGTATAAGGCTGAGAGCTAATAAGCCTTTTAGTGTTTTGCCCCCAGATAAGCGAAGCTATATAGGGGGGGCTTGGTAGAGGAATATACACTGTTTTATCCTCCCTGTATGAGGCCACAGGCTATTACATAGGCGAGTGACAATATATGCATCAGGTGTAGAAAGCCTACACATGGTTCTGTCTTTGCCCTGAATACAGCAGAGAGCTTATGAACGTGTGTGTGTGTTGAGTCACAGTGGTTAGACCCCCATATTGGCTCGGCTATATATAGTGGGTCTTTTCTTGATTATCAAAACAGCCGGTGTTAAGGTAACCTACACACGGTTCTGTCTTTGCCCCGTATGCAGCTAAGAGCTCATAATCGTGCGCATGGGTTGATTTGCAGTGTTTAGCCATGGTTGCTTACGTAACCTTCGTTCTGTACACCCCGTTTACGGCTAGGAGCTGTTAAACGGCTGTGCGTGTCGGGTTACAGTGTTTGAACCCCAATATACGCTCAGCGGCATATACAGTGGGTGTGTTCTTTGGTAAATGTATACAAAGAGATAGGGATTTTACGCTGTTGTTTTCCTTTGCAAGCCTTAGACGTTGATAATTCACTTTGTGTGTTTTGTATCACGATGGTTTTTGTCTGCCTGACTTGCGACGTCCGCATGTCCGCACACGCTTGGCATATGAGGACCCTCCGGGCTGCGCACATTGTGTCATACTAGGGCGTGTACATTCTCAGAGTTAAATTAGCACTCAGGATTTCATAGCACAGATGTAATGTGATGTCCCACAAAATGCCTTTATGGTCAGTTGACCACACTTTGCATGTATCTTCAGGCATCAACAATGTCTCGCTGTGCATGCGTGCGTGAGTGTGCCCGTTCTGTGCAGTTTGCTACGGTTTGTATTTGCATTAAACCCAAGAGGAGCCGCAATATGGGATCCTTGGCTTATTCTGCTGTGTGTTGGCTGCACGTCACGTGTGTGTGTGTGTGTGTGTGTGTGTGTGTGTGTGTGTGTGTGTGTGTGTGTGTGTGTGTGTGTGTGTGTGTGTGTGTGTGTGTGTGTGTGTGTGTGTGTGTGTGTGTGTGTGTGCCTGCCTGTGTGAAAGCAGGGACACAGGGTGGTTGGCTAGGATAGCTACAGACTAGGGTAACTAATTATAACCAAAGCCCTCTTGGCATAAACAGACCCATGATTTCCCATTGCAGCTTTGTCTGTGTTCTTATTTTTACAACAGCACATTTTATTTGTATTATTGTATTATTTATTCATATTTTTTATTATATTTTATTATTATTATTTACATAAATGGCAGTGGACCAAGGGTAATTAATATACATTTAAACAGCGCAAGGAACAGCATATCCTCTTACTGCAGGTTCAATTTGAGAAAAAAAACTAAAAACTAGTCTGAGTCAATAGGAATAGACACACTTTGTCGAGATAATTTTTGGTGTTTATTTTATTATAAATGTCTGAGATTCAAACCCATGACTTAAACCAGGGTTCGATTTGTAAAAGGAAAAACAGAGAGGGGTGCATTTCCTTAACCATTATAAGCCCGGAGCCCCTTTATACTTTTTTTGTATGACAAATAGTGAAAAATAGCTAATCTACAAGGGAGCTTGTATTTTCACTACTTTTGACATACTGTAAGAAATTGAACTTTTTGAAGAATTTTGTGAAATTTTGCGGAAATGTGCCCATAATAGGGACACCAGGCTTTTACACATTGAGTGACAGAGGTTTTTTTAAAACAGGGTACAGCCAGTGCCAGTGTTTTTTACAGTTTATTGGCAATCTTTTTAGAGCTGTAAAAGCCACAACGAGGACCCGGGTGTCTGGGCGATGGCCAAGGGTCCCGTCTAACGACTGGAACAATATAATTTTTACCGTGATCCGCCATTGCAGAGAGATTGCCCGTTGAAAATGGTTGTTTTGACCACTGTAAAAAGATATGGAGATATGGACCTTTTTCTCAAGATCCCATCATTGGGGCGGATGCACGTCCGTTTTTTGGGGATGACGTCACATCCATCCATTCCCTTTTAAAAGGGATCATTCCTAAGTTGCGTTAGAGCACCCTCTTGTGGGGAGGGGGGGGGGGGGGGGGAGGATGTATTTGCAAAAACATAATTTTACGTTTTTGGCACTGAATGTGTTAATAGTGATATTATCGAACATAAATCAGACATCAATCAAATCAAATATATCAGACAACATATCCCCACACTGGCCATAAAAATGAATGACAAGAGGAGGGATATCAAAAGCAGAGGCATGTATGCACCCCCCCCCCATGACTTTGAGAACCACTACATTGCATCAGTGGTTTTCTCTCTTTCCCAAAATCCCAAGACACACCTGGACTTGTCCAAGAACAGATAGGATTATCTGCGCACGCACACACACACACACACACACACACACACACACACACACACACACACACACACACACACACACACACACACACACACACACACACACACACACACACACACACACACACACACACAAAGTAGGTCACAGGGATGGAGCTGTGTGAATAAACGGGTATACGGGTTCATTTACAGAATGAATGTAAAATGTAATTACCGCTGAACTCAGCAGTTAAACATGAAGGTTTGAATCCCTGGCCTTATACTTTCTAGTAGAGTTTATTCTCGTAGTGAAATATTGTCATTAGGGACATGAATGAACATGTTAAACCGAGTGTGGGAAGTGACTCAGAGGGCTTGAACTGGAGCACACGTGCAAACATGATACACACTATTTGTATTGCTTAAACATACAGTTTTATTGGCAAGTTATAAGTTGGCATAAACAATAAGCATGGCATAAACAATACCACACAGGCAATACATGCATTGACAATAAATAATCAACTGATGAATAAAATTAGAGAGACACAATTATTAAACAGTTTGTTTTACAGCAATATCTCAGGAACATAGGTGAACAAAATTGTGCTTATCATGTCATTAGTGTAAATAAATAAATACATAAATACATAAATAGTTAAAAAGTTAAATAAATAATGATGGTAACAATATTAATTATTCTTCTATAACAATAATTTAGAAAACTACCATCACTATAACTTAGTGTTTTGACATGGTGGCAGCCTGCATTGTCTACCTTCATGAGTTTACATTGAGTTTGATGTTACACGAGGCCTTAAGACTCATACTTCATGAAGTGACATTAAGTAGAGGATCACATGGTATGCTAACTGACTACTACCATGACCTCGGTCCCTCCAACCCCATGCCGCTCGTAATCAAACACCTGCTGGGGTTCCATCTAGCTTCTGTTTTGGAGCTGAGTTTTTCATCTGTCTTATCGCTTCAACTACCTCTTTCATCTTGCAAAGAAAGTCTTGTACAGGACGTTGCGGCCAGATCTCACAGTCACAGACTTTGGTTGTTCCCTGTAGATAAATGTTAATGTATTATTTCCCGCAAATGAGAATTTAAATGCATTTTATTTCAATAACTACATAAGTTAGTTATATTTAAAGGTGGATCCTGAACCCATACCACAAGTCTTTTTCTACAAGCACTGACTCCAGGAATCAGAGGTCATCCAATCTCAGCTGCAAACTCCATCCCTAAAATGACAATTACACCACACAAAACTTTCATTTCTATGATAGGAGGAGCGTGACAGTTTGAAGGACGGATCATCTCTGGATGTTAGTGCAATGTGGTTAATATCGTGTCGGTTCAGGGTAATTTTTTAATCTTAATGTTCATGAATACTTACAACTTGTGCTTTGTTCAAGTAATGCTTTGTCAGGTTCATGTGGTAAAGTTGTCCCTCTGTGATGTTACAGTCATTCTTTATGGTGTCCAGTTCCCCTTCAAAACACCTGTATACATCATTAATGCAGGATTCCTGTGAACAGAACAGAGATAACAGTCATGTTGTTCACTACTTTGACTGAATGAAGATGAGCTTGTGCATGGCTTTTACTGCTCTGTTGCGCTCTGAGTTGCAGTTGTATGAACAAAGAGACACATGCCAAGCTGTCATTTCCTTTACTACACTTTTGTTTCCTTTTATAGGTGGTTTGTTAAAAGTATAATAAACAGAAATTGCCGACACAAGTAGCACAATGAACGGGGGTCTCGTAGAATCAGGGGGAAAAAATCAGGTCTCGGTAATCCATTCCGTAGCTATGGCCAGTTGAATGTGGCTTGTTTTTGCCAAAAACAACAGAAAGCAAAGAAAAAGGGACTTTTATAAATCCTATAACAATACACGAAACCAGCTTCATTTTGCTGTGATCAAGTGATTTCTTCAGTGATCTTGGGATCATTAAAAGGTTGCGGAACAGTTTCCTGTGTTGCCCAAACTTCAATATAAAATGTTTTACACCATTGCAGTGTTCTGTAAGTCATGTTTGTGAGGAACTACATTTACTTTTACTATCATGAACAGGCAATAATCTGTTCTGTTCCTTTTTTTATAATACAGTTGTAAAATTGCAATAAAATGTACTCTTACCTTCATATTGGGAGTGTAGAATATTGAATTGGTGTCCTGTTAGTGTGGAAGAAAGCAGATTATATTAGTCACAATTTAAAATAAACTAGTTTAAAATGCTGATGGGAAAAATAAAATGAAATACAATTTAACTTACACATTTAGGCATCCCTATTAATTCAGGTGTGAAGTCAGATATTGAATTGGTGCCCTGTTAGTGTGGAAGAAAGCAGATTATATTAGTCACATTTTAAAATAATTCTAGTTTAAAATGTTGATGGGAAAAATAAAATGAAATACAATTTAACTTACACATTTAGGCATCCCTATTGATTTTGCTTGAAGGCAACCTGAGAGGGTAAAGATCCCAAGCAGAATGGTAAAAAGATGTTCCATTGTCAGGTGTCAGGGCCTGGTCAGCTTTATGTTCAGCAGTGTTGTTGAAGAGTGCAGCTGTTGCTGATTTCTAGAACTTCTAACATGCGATGGACGTCTTATATATAGTGTGGGTTGATTGATCAGTGAAGTACGTACAGTATGAGTTTTCCATGTTGTCACTGCATGTCTTACGTGTGTTGTCAAACACTTTCACTTCAGAGGTAAAACGTGTGGTGATGGGAGGGGCACATACTTAAAGGTAGCTATACAAGAAAGCACTTTCACTTTAGACCAGCGTTGCCAAGTGCACTTATTTACCACAACTTTTGGCTTGTTTCTTTCCAGGTTTGCAGGAAAAAATGCCACAAGTATATACTATAATCCCCCAGGTTTGAGGAGTGTGAATCACAAGGGGAGGTTGTCGCCCGGGGGGCAGTTGTTTGCATGAATCGAGATCAGCGGCTGGCAAAAGCCAAACAAGTAGCTTATGTGGTACTGACACCTCAGGGGCCTTCAGATGGCGCTATGCCCCATAACAGAGCAGGGCCCAGCTCTGCAGCTCATGGGGCCTTCAGAAATGGCCCTAACAGATGAGGAGATATTAGAACATGTGTTGGCCACCATAAATGGTGGACACACAATTGCCTCTCTTAATGCAGAAAGAGCAAATGTAGAGAGAAATATCGAGGAACTAGGAGAAACAATCGGCACTCTGAATGCAGAACGAGAAAATGTGGAGAGGAATATTGAGGAATTAGGAGAAACAATGAGAGAGAGAGAGAGTGTCAGAGGGTAGTGATAGAAATCAGCGATGATGAAGAAAGGATGGAATTAGCAGCTACGATCAGAAATAGGATCGGAGATGCCTTGATTACCATTAGTGATGAAGAAGAGCAGCAAGGTTCAGATGAGGGGGGAGGGAGGTGGAGATTGAGATTGAGCAGGGTCTAGGGGAAGATGGCCCAACACCCCAACAGCAGCAGCTGACAAGGTTGATGTTGCAACGACCACAATCACCAGGCCGCATCATCACCAGGTTGCATCATTCCCTGGTCTACGTGCCCTCCCCTCCAGGAAGGGGGAATTCACCTACCCCTCCAGGGGAGATCAGAGCCTTCCTCCACCATATTGTTTCATATATTTGTTTGTATTGATGGGTTTTTGCTTAAGCTGTGTTAATTTCCACTTGACTTCCACTTGAAAGTTTGTCTGTTTCATGCTGGAATACAAGGGGTTAATATTGAGACTTCTATAAATGCTGCAGTGTGTGTGAGAATGGCGAAATAGGGTAGCTGTAAGAGAGCGCTCCAACAGAGGAACTTCTAGTGGAGGACAGAAAACCACGAAAGCTGGGAGAAAAGGCCTTACTACTATAGACAGACTGAGTGTTATAAGCACAGGGATACGCTGACTAGTAATAATATTTAATAAAGGTAAACATCCAGGTTAAAGAGACGTAATAAGTTTATTACACTGATTAGGCGATAGTGGGGTGAAGACTAAATGCTTTACACTTAAATAAGAGTTTATTTGGGTTAGTTAGCTGACGATAAGTAAACTGAGATAAATAGTATAGATGGGAAAATAATGGTCACGACTAGTGTATGGGGTAATATAGCTACTGAGACTATGGAGACATAACCTCCCTAAGGGTATTGCATATGGTGAAATAGTGTGTAAGAATCACAGTCACGCTTACCATGGGGTAATAAAAGAGATCAAGAGAGGTCAAGAGGTAGGAAAAATAGGATGGGCCAAAATGCCCTTTATAAACAGTGTTCAGAGAGCAAGTTGTTGAGAGACTTTGCGCGCTGTCGTTAGAGACCTGGGGTCTGTTAGAGTAATCTCACCATATCACCCGAGTTGGGTTAAGTTGGGGAATTAGCCTCTGACTTAGATGCTTAATAATAGATGGGGTAGAAAAATCAACCAAAAACATAGTGCGTGTATTAGACTAAAAGATCTCCCAATCTGATCATGGGTCTTATAAGGGGCCTCACCCCTTATAGCCTATTATTAGGTTGTAGTCAGGCGAGGGAAAGATTGTACGCCTTATACCTCGCTCTGCTTTAAAATAGACAGGTAGAAGGAAGGAATCTGGATTATTGGAAGGAACTACCAGAAGGTGAACTACCAGAAGGTGATATATTTGGATAGAACTTTAATATTCTCATGTTTGTGATATGGATTAATTTGTAACAGCTTAATTGAACATTGTATTAAATTCTACTTACTTTTACCTGAATTTTCTGCTTAAAGCTGTAAGCAATACAATAATACATTTTACATTTCCTTCATTTAAAGACAAGTTTTATAGAGTTATTTTACACACGGTTGAGATAATTCCCATATTTGGTTTATCTTCTTCAAAGAGTAAAATAGATTTGTCCATATATATAAGGATTGTATGGGTTACCTCTAACCCCACCTTGGGTATTGATTAAAAGGGTTTAATCAAGGGTTTATTCAACAAACAACACCCTGGATTTAGACATTGTTAATAAATTCAGAATAATCATCGTGGCCCTCCATCGTGGCCCTCCACCTACCAGAGATGGGAAGTAACGAAGTACAAGTACTTCGTTACTGTAACGAAGTACTTTTTTTGAGTATCTGTACTTTACTCAGTATTTATTTTTCGGACTACTTTTTACTTTTATCCGTTACATTTTAACACAAGTACTAGTACTTTCTACTCAGTACATTTTCAAAACAGGCTTGTTAGTGTGGTTGCCCTAACAGGGCAACCAGACTATAGATGGGTTTCCTGTTTGTAAACATGAGAGGATGATGCGCGCGCAGCGGAGGGATGAGCCTGTAGAGGGCGCTATTACCCGCAGTAGCTCTGGCCATTGTACATTCATAAAAATAAATGGTCTTCACCGGGTTTAATGAAAGTAGATTAAATGATGCAGTTTGTAATATCTTCTTTACTCAATAAAAATGATTTGTCGGAAGTTGGATCTGTTTGTATATAATAGCAGCATTATGCCTATTATGCCTAAAATAGCAGCATTATGCCTATCTAAATCCCGAAAATAACAACAGAGTGAACGGCGCTTCCGGTTCGTTCTACCTCCCGCATGCGCAGATGACGCACTCTGCTCTGTGATGACGTCGCGCGGAAACCCATCTATAGTACTCTTCCCACTTTATTTCTTTCTAGATAAACAATATTTCAAACCGCATCTCCCTCTTTATCCCCAATGTCGTGCCATATGTCAAAATGACCGGCTTGGCCGGGAATCGTGCGCTTGTATTTTGCTAAGAGATTAGTTGCATAGTTTTTTTTATATTGATTTATTAGTGCATTAAATTTCCCCATCCAAAATGGAAAAGTGAAAAAACTCAAATTCAAGTATTTTTTTCTCAGGAACCGTAAGAGCTAGAGTTACCACATTTGGAGGGGAGGTTCATAATTTAGTCCGAAATTATTGAAAAAATAATTACACCAGTTGGCCTCATGGTGGCGCTATAACAGCCCCCTTTACGTTTTGGCCTATAACTAAAATTTCTTTTCCCCTGGATTCCTTGGGTCACGACGCATCTCCCCATATAGGCCACGCCCATTTGCGTCAGGATAGATTTTCCGCCATTTTGAATTTTCTTCAAAACACACTTTTAGCTCCTTTTCCTACATATTTTTTCCAAATCTCACAAAAGTCGGTACACGTGATCTAAGGACCCATGCGATAAACCTATCCAAACGGCATTTTGATAGTCCTTACCGTTCGTCCGTAATTGGCTTCCAAAGTTAGTGGGAGGGGCCCGTTTTACCAAAAATGCCAAAAATCACGAACGAAACGTCCAATCGATCCCAAATTTGAATCACATGTCGAGGGTGGTTTACTCAACGAATCCCCAAAAGCATTTCCACTTTGATCCATAGGGGGTGCCACAAATGCGCAAAACGTAAACGTTCGATGCAAAAACATGATTTTTGGGGGGATCAATCCTCTCAAAATGAAACGCAAGTGATCTCAGGAGTGACGTGACAATGTAATTGGCGCAGCCTACGATGGTATTCCTCCCGGCGTATTCCTCGCGTCCCGGCGGCAGCGACCCCGCGACCGGCGTCGGCGCAACCACACTTTGCAATTGCCCTGAATTGCGACAATTGTAGTTACTTTAGTTTTAATGTTGCGCGCAGATCAAACGAAAAGAAGCGCAAGAGTTATTATTTATAAACCATGCTCCTGTGACTTAAACATTGTTGTACTGTGGAAGTGCGGTAGCCTTGGATCAACACGGTCATCGGTATAGTCTTGTTACAAGGCTAGAAGTTTGTCAAACTCTTTCAACCTCTAAAGCATCATTAGGTGAGTTCATCTACAACAACCAAACACAAAGTGCCGATAGAACGACAAATCAAGCACATAACGTGCGACTGCGAGCGAGCGGCATAATGTTAGCCTGAGCATCGCAAAAGCTGTGTGTGTGTGTGTGTGTGTGTGCACGCGTGTGCATTTACTTCGAAGTAGGCTTGTCTTGTGGGCTCACTTGCTGTGTTTGAATGAAGTAGCCTACAGTACAGTTGTTAATGCCATCTCTTGCTGTGTCTGTCTGTCTGTCTGTCTTTCTGTATAGGATACAGACAGACAGGTAGTCTGTCTGTATAGTAGTGCCCACCTATCCTGTCTTTCTGTATAGGATACAGACAGACAGGATAGGTGGGCACTACAGACATCTGGGCACCTCAATGTAACATATTTTGTTCAAACTTAATTATTTTGTTCAAAATAATTGGGGGGAAATGGTCTAAAGCAGGGGTCTTAAAAGTTTTTCAGGCCAAGGACCCCTTTGCTGAGAGAGAAATGAAGCAGGGACCCCCTTAGCTGAGAGAGAGGTGAAGCAGGGACCCCTTAGCTGAGAGAAAGATGAAGCAGGGACCCCCTAGCTGAGAGAGGGATGAAGCAGGGACCCCCTTACCTGAGAGAAAGATGAAGCAGGGACCCCCTAGCTGGGACCCCCTAGCTGAGAGAGAGGTGAAGCAGGGACCCCGTTAGCTGAGAGAGGGATGATGCAAGGACCCCCTAGCTGAGAGAGAGATGAAGCAGGGACCCCTTTAGCTGAGAGAGAGAGATGAAGCAGGGACCCCTTATCTGAGAGAGAGATGAAGCAGGGACCCCATAGCTGAGAGAGAGAGATGAAGCAGGGACCCCTTAGCTGAGAGAGAGATGAAGCAGGGACCCCTTAGCTGATAGAGAGATGAAGCAGGGACCCCTTAGCTGATAGAGAGATGAATCAGGGACCCCCTTAGCTGAGAGAAAGATGAAGCAGGGACCCCCTAGCTGAGAGAAAGATGAAGCAGGGACCCCTTAGCTGATAGAGAGATGAAGCAGGGACCCCCTTAGCTGAGAGAAAGATGAAGCAGGGACCCCCTAGCTGAGAGAAAGATGAAGCAGGGACCCCCACTTCACATTGTATAAAATTTTGTTGCAGATTAAACATTTTCATAGATTTCATAAGTTCACAGAAACGTCCGGTAAAAATACTTTTACTTTTACTCATACTCACATTTTAGAGCCTGTACTTTTTTACTTTTACTCGAGTAATTATTTGAATGACTACTTCTACTTTTACCAAAGTAGTTTTTTACACCAGTAATTGTACTCGAGTACAGAATGTCAGTACTTTTCCCATCTCTGGGGATATGTCTCTTTTCTAGCACACATTATTGATGCAACGGTACTCGGATTATCACTGGACCGCACTGTTCGCTATCCATGATTCAATGCACGTTCGATATAGGTATTGCAATTAAATTAGCTAATTAAATGCTACTTTCCACAGTGTAGTAACTTAAGTACAATTTTGAGATATTTTTACTTAAGTTGAGTATTTCCAATGTTCAATACTTTCACTTCTACTCCACTACATCTCTGAGGAAAATGTTGTACTTTTACTTTAGTTACTAGTTACTTATTAGACACGCACACACGCACGCACGTACGCACGTACGCACGCACGCACGCCACAGCAAGGTGTTAAATTAAGCTTTGGAGGTTTTTGGACGTTTGTCGGGTGCACTGTATGCGCAGCAGCATCACGTGCACTTTGAAGCACTTGCGAATGTAGGCCCAATTTGTTCCACTCGCTAAAAGAACAACCATGTGTGCATGTTTTCCTGTGCTGTATGCGAGAGGCTGCATATGAGAGACCTCGTTATGGATCTGGTTATGCCTTTGTCTGTCTGTCTGTCTGTCTGTCTGTCTGTCTGTCTGTCTGTCTGTCTGTCTGTCTGTCTGTCTGTCTTGTCTGTCTGTCATGTCTGTCTGTCCGTCTCTCTCTCTGTCTCTACTATACTGCAATGTATAGTAACCAAAACCAAATAATTGTACTCTCATATACCTATATGGGATTTAAGAAATCCAAATCTTGAAACTTTAAATCTCTCTCTCTCTCTCTCTCTCTCTCTCTCTCTCTATTCCAGAAAATCTTTCCCGTCTCAACATGCCACACTAGCATCCTTCGCAGCCGTCTATGTCTCGGTGAGTAACAGTTTGCACCCAAACAAAAAATAAAACACACTGGCCTCCGTGAAAAAAAATAAATAACATGTGTGGGAGGTTGAATCCGTCTTGGTAGTTCTGCTAAATTACAATGTGCCCCCTTTTTAAGGGTATAGATTTTGCCTCTGTATTGGAAAATGGTGCACACAAAGTACTGACATAGTACATTTTAAGATAATTCATAACTTTTTGTATATAGCTACTTGTTGTATAGTTACATTATTCATTAATAATTGTTGTGATTTTGGTGTGATGTGGTCCTTTAAGTTTCCTTCTAACTAAGGTTGGTGAGTGATGTTACAGTTGAGCCGCACGCACAGAGAACAAGATGACACCAGGCAGTATTACATTGCATGTTCTGAAGTGTATTACACACATAGAGAATATATACAGTATAGGCTCTATGCACAGCACAGCCTCCTCTTACCTCCTCTTACTTCCTTCACAGGTATTACCAATGATACTAATGAAGGCTCTGTTCCATTCTGGTCAAACAGAGTCAGGATGCTGATATTGTGCATTTTGGCTCACTGGAAACACCCTGCTACACCAGTGGGTCTCAAAGTGTGGTCCAGGGACCCTCAAGGTTCCTTGAGGGGGTTCCAAATGGCCCCTTAAAAAGGTGTGCAACTCTGAGAGTGTACAAATGGAACCAAATGGACCCGTAAGGGTCCATTTGGTTCCATGTGTACACTCTCGGAGCTATGGGGGTCCTTGAAATTAAAAGGTTTGAGAACCACTGTGCTACACGAAATGGAACAAAGCCTTCATTAGTGTCATTGGTAAAAGCTGTGAAGGAAGTAAGGAAGAGGCCCAATTTCTTTCCAATATGGCTGCTGTGCATAGAGCCTATTGGACCCATAACGTGACCAGAAGATATGAGACTGCACAAAAACTCCGGGAAAGCATCTGTGTCACTTTAGATTTTATGCATTGGCTAATCAACAATAGCAGATATACAAGCTCACAGCGCATCACTTCGTGCCGTGCTGCGAGCTTGTACATCTGCTATTTTTGAACATTTAAAAAGAAAAATCTTGAAAGTATGAAAGCTACTGATTTAGAGGGAATACGTAGAATCGGGCTCAGGTCTTAATAACAGTCCGGGTTGGATTGATGATAATGTCAGCCTATTGGTATAAGAGCTGCCAGTTTAGAACAACAGAACGTCTGCCAGACACAGGCAACAAAGTGCTGACTGAGAACGGAGGAAGGAAGGAGCCTCAGGTTCCCGTTGGGTGACTGGCACAGAGTGCAGTGCCCACACCACTGAGGAGAGCAGCAGTGCTGCTGGGCACACAGCGGGCACAGGCTGGCATCATATCACTCCATGCTAATGAAATACTGCTGACTCACGATGTCTGGAGCACGACCAATGGAGAGAGAGGACATTACTTTCTCTGTATCTCTCTCTCTCTCTCTCTCTCTTCCCCCCCTCTCTCTTTCTCTCTCCCCCCTCTCTTTCTCTCTCTCTCTCCCCCCCTCTCTCTCTCTGACTTAGAGAGTCATTTAAGTCTTTGTCGTCATTGTAGCGAAATTATAGGAGCGCTACTCCTGATCGGTGCAAAAAGAAAATAGAAACATAAAACAAAACAAATATAACATAACTGCTAGGCTAAACAAACAACCACTGCCAGCAGCAACACAGGGTTTGAAGTAGCAACACGGGTTGTAAAATGACAACAGCAACAGAGGTTTTGAAATAACAACAGGTTTTAAATCAGCAACAGAGGTTTTAAAGTAACAGGTTTAAGAATATGTAGACGTGACTCAGGGAAATAAGGAACCTTATGCCACAAAGGTGTTGTGATGTGTGTGTGCCGTAGTGTGACATCTAGTGGCTGAGCGCTGAATGTTGTCATGAGCATGTTGTTTAAGCCCTATTTTATACTTTGTTGTACGATGGTGTTGCGGGGCGGAAATAGCAGATCTACAAGCTTGTGAGCTTGCATTATTTTCCGGTGCGCAACACTGGTGAGCGACACCAGTGCGCAACTTCAATAAGTATGAATCAGACTTTAATGTTAGGGTATAAGTTATACTTTTTTGTTGAAAGGTTAAAGCTCTATTATTCTGATAGTAATCATTGCTTTGTGTTGTTCAGTAACAGGGGTCTCCCCGTCTCTCCAGCTCTTTAATAAACAGAAAATACATTTTCAGGTGGGTTTCAGCCAATCAGAAGAGAGTACCAGTTTATCACCTTCAATGTTACAGTGTCCCAGATTGAATTTTGTGTCTGCGCATTTCTTTGTGGCATCACTTCCAATTTCACCTGTTTATCCTGTATCCTGTGTGAGTTCTCTCTGCTGATTGGATCAAATTGGTATCCTGATCTGAAAATGCATTTTCTGTTTAATAAAGCGCTGGAGAGAAACAGGGATAGTCCTGTTACCGAACAAACACTCCATAGCAGTTGTTCCCAAACCTTTTAGCTCAAGACCCAAAATATACATTTGGTGGTCATTTGGTTTCTTCTCCCAAACTTTCAAAAAATACATGATCAATTAACCACATAAGCCCTATTTATTAGTGAAAATAGCTGACCTACAAGCTTGTAGATCTGCTATTTTCACCATGTCTTAAAAAGGTTTTTAAATGTATGGATTATTTTTACCTGAAATTATTTTTATTTTTGGGGTTTTGAAAATGTTGAAATAATATTTCTTTTTTTTATGTAGGAAATGTAAAAAGGGAAAATGTACTTTATGTGTGACCCATAAACATTTTAATTAAAAAATATCACTTACCCTACCTTTAACCCATTAAAACCAGGAAAGCATTAAAAAAAAGTGTTTCGAATAATTTTGAGAACGTTTGAGAAATACTGATTTAGGACGCATTTGTGTAGAATCGGTCTCAGGTCTTAATGGGTCTCAATGTTTCCCATCTCCGTCTTCCAGATGTACTTCAACAGCACCCTGACGGACTCGTCCAAGCTGCTGAAGCCCCTGCTGGTGTTCTCCTTCGTCATCTGTGCCATCATCTGCGGCCTGACCCGCATCATCCAGTACAAGAACCACGCCGTGGACGTCTACCTGGGCTTCATCCTGGGAGGAGCCATCGCCATCTACCTGGTAAACCACTAGGTTCCCAAACTTTTTTGTGTGAGACCCAATCTGGGAACCCATCGGCAAAAAAAAAAAAGAAACCACCCAATTCCCTGTGTAGAGACCGGATGTCGGCCCGTTCACTCTCCTTCAGGCCTCTTCTTCCGGTGGTACTCCTTTGTTTTCATTCCTAATAACACTCTACACGTTGTAATGGGAGTTGCCGACAGATTCAGCTGGGGAGCTCTGAACCAATGTTCTGCTCCATACCCAACACCTTGACCGGTATAGGGCTGGGCGATATGATTGAAATATATATATCACAATTATTGTAAGCTTGTAGATCGCTATTTTTGTACACCACCATCGATTTCGATTTCATTGATTATAAAATATAAATTAGAATTAGTCGATTCGTTGATATATAATAGATAAAGAAAAAATAAAAGAAAAAAAAATGCTTCTCGATTATCCGATTAACTTAAATGAGCAAGATTAAGTCGGCTATTGGTTCTAAATGTCGGTTTCAATATATTTGCGTTTAATTGCCCAGCCCTACTGTATATTACATGTTATGTAGGTCCCATTTTAACCACGTCCCTAATGTGGAGGCAAACGTTCTTTGAAAATAGCTGATCTACAAGCAAAGCGTCACAACGGTGCGTGCGTGCGTGCGTGCGTGCGTGCGTGCGTGCGTGCGTGCGTGCGTGCGTGCGTGCGTGCGTGCGTGCGTGCGTGCGTGCGTGCGTGCGTGGTGCCACCAAGGGGCTAGCATCCCGCTTGTAAATTGAGGCTGTATAGGAAGTGTGACAGTTCATATGAATGGCCTGTAGTCTCGCTGTTTCACCCCTGCTGGTTGCAGAAGCAATTAGGCTCTATTCAAGCGGATGGGTTGTTGGCCGAACTTCACACTAAACATTGTCATAAATACTATATGCTTCCAGTCGCTAGTTTAAAGTCTTCTTTCAATCACCATGATATGCGTTTTGGTAAATTATGGTCCCATTTATTTTCAAATGAATGATAAAGTAGGGTATGTTTCTAGGGTTTCTACTGGTTCTACCGAGTGAAGACCCGCCCTTGCTGTGGTCTCAGCCAATAGCATTAATTTCCGTTTGCATTTTGGACCGGATATCAACCGGATATAGAAAGATGGAGGATTTGCACTGGAGAAGCGCCATGAGGTATAGAATCAATGTCGGCACTGCAGTTTGACGTCACCCCACAAAGTGTCTTCTTCTCTCCTTCTGCTCCCATCCATCCTGTCCAGGGCCTGTACGCTGTGGGGAACTTCCAGCCCAGCGATGAGGGGACCGGCAGCAGCGGCGGTGGTCCTCCACCTCCCCGGGTGGTCCACTGCCCGCCCTGCTCCCTCCCCCACATCAGCCAGGAGGCTGTCCTGCACCACATGCAGATGAAGGCCATGGCCGGGAACCATCACCACCAGGGCCTCCCCGCTTCCTACTCCGACGGCCTCCTCCACCGGGCCCTCCAGCTGCAGCAGCAGCAGGGGGGCTCCGGCGGCGGGGACACCTTGAAGCGCTCCAGCGCCGACGTGGATGTGATGTCCCCCCGCAGCCCGCTGGGTGAGGATATGATGCAAATGGGCCTATTGGCAATATCCAGTGGATGGTTTCTCCTAGCCTGGTTCCAGACGAATCTGCCATTGCAAAAAAAAAATGCCCGTGGCAGATTAGGTCTGGCCCCTCTCAATAGAGATTTCTCTCCCTCCGAAGTTGTGAGGGACCAATCAGGGCCCAGTATGCAAATATGGGGCGGGTTTATCACCAAGGGCATTTTTTTCATTTGCCCCTCGGAAATGCAGGTTCCACACAGAGATTCCAGACTAATGTCTACAGCAGTGATATTAGTCTGGCCATGCCAGGCTAGGTTTCTCCTGGTCTAACTAATTTTAAGATTCATTATTGTATGTATTATGGAACAGACTGTGATGACTATGTTAACTATGACGGACCTAACAGTTTATGGCATAACGACGTAGCCTGGGACCAGACGAAATCTGCCAGTACAAAAAGGTCTGGCACCGCTCCGTTGTGAATCCATTTCCTGCTCCCGAAGTCCGGGGTGACCAATCAGGGCCCAGTATTCAAATATGGGAGGCTGTAGTTGGTTGTAGGTCTAACCAATTGCGTCGAGAGCCATTGTTTTGATCCCGCCCCCTTGGAAAAAAAAACGTCCTCATAGAAGCACCAGACTCATATGCACGCAGTGATATAGTCTGGCTACACGAGGCTAATAACGATGCTACAGTATGTCTGTATTTCTTTGTTGATGCTGCTGTATGGTTTTAACCCATTAAGACCTGGAACTTTGTCATTTTTAGATTTGAGCTAAAAAAGCATTATTTTACACTTTGGGCTATTCAAAAATAGCAGATCTACAAGCTCATAGCGCGGCACCGAGTGCCGCGCTACGAGCTTGTAGATCTGCTATTTTTGAAAAATCGTGAAAATGTGTGCAAATCTTTGAATATATATATTTTTAAAGCGAAGATTTGTAACTGAAATCTTTGCTTCTGGGGGGTCCCTGGAACAAAATATTTTGATGGGGGTCCGCGGCCAAATACGTATAATTTTGGGGGTCCTTGACATGAAAAAGATTGAGCACCACTGATATAGAAACATACGTTTTTCAGAAAACTGTTGGGATTTAGGAGACATGTAGAATCGGCTTCAGGTCTCAATGGGTTAAGTGCAGTGCAAACACAACTTCATTGTTCCATACAGTGACAATGAACGTCTTTATCTTATCTGGCCATGTTCACCAAACAGGTAAGGACCCCATGGTGACCTTCAGCCACACCCTGCCGCGGGTCCACACGCCCCAGGCCATGGCGGCGTACGAGGAGGCGGCCAGGCGGCACGCCGCCACGCTGCACCACGGCTCCATGGACTCCAGCCGCTCCAAGCAGCTGCTGTCCCAGTGGAAGAGCAAGAACAGCAGCCAGGACGGCCGCAAGTGTTCCCTGCAGGTCAGCGTGGTGGAGAGCATGCTATACTGACCCGTTAAGACCGGGGACGCATCTGTGTCATTTTAGATGTCTTTGGGCTATTTTTGCTATTTTTATTGCTATTGCTATTTTTGCTTTTGCAATTCAAAAATAGCAGATCTACAAGCTCTATGAGCTTGTAGATATGCTATTTTTGAAAAAAAAGAATTGTGACAATGTGTGCAAATCTTTGAATTTATATATACATTTTTAACTCAAGTATTTGCTTCTGGGGGTCCGTGGAACAAATTATTTTGTGATGGGGGGGGGGGGGGGTCAGTGGACAAATACATATCATTTTGGGTGTCCTTGACATGAAAAAAACACTGATATTATAGCAACATAAGTAAAATAAATAAAAAAAAATACAGTCATTTAGAAGACATTTGTAGAATCCCCAGAAGCAAAGATTTGAGTAAAAATAAATAAAAAATAAATAAATAAATATATATATATATATATATATATATATATATATATATATATATATATATATATTTATATTTCAAGATTTTTCAAAAAGAATAGCAAATTTACAAGCTCGTAGCACGGTGCTGTTTGTGTATAGCCCTATGTATGCACATTTTGGCCATTTGAAAATAGCCGATCTACAAGCTCACAATGCGTCACGAACACATTGTGAGCTTGTAGATCTGCTATTTTCAAAATATTTTTTATACATTTGAAAACTTGTGAAATGGGACATTCAGCATAATGAGTACTTTCTACTTTTGGTACTTTAAGTACATTTTGATACCAATACTTTTGTACTTTCACTGGAGTAAATTTTTTATACGTCAGTAAATCATTTGAGTACTTTTTTCCACCACTGCCAGCAGGTCCCCGACTCCTTCTCCTCGTCGGTGGACTCGTCGTCGGGTCAGTCCTCTCAGCACGCTCATCACCACGGCAGCATGGAGCTGCGCTCCGGCGCCGAGCCCTCCATGGTGGGCCTGAACGGAGGCTTCGACGCCGGCGGTCAGTCCTACATGGCCAAGCTGGCCACGGGCGCCAGCACCACGCTGCCCAGCAACTGCAGCGGCCTCGCCGGAGGGGCCCGGATGGCCATGCAGTCGCGGCCGGGTTCCTCGCAGCTCGTCCACATCCCGGAGGAAGCCCACGAGAACTTCAACCACCGCGCCTTGTCTCCGAGGGCAATGGGAGGGGGAGGAGGAGAGGCGATGATGGCGGCTAACAGCGCCGCGGCGGCGGCAGCGCAGGCCAACTGGCAGAGGGCGGCGGAGGTGACCGCGGCCTACAACAGGACTAACGAGGGCGGCCAGCCGCGGATCATGCAGGTCATCGCCATGTCCAAGCAGCAGGGCCTCCTGCAGACCCACTCCAAGAGCCTGGACGAGGGAAGCATGGGCTGCGGCGGCGGCGGGACCTGCGGCGCGGCGCCACGCTACCGGGGCCTGGTGGACCAGGACCCCTGCGGCACCCCCATGGGGCCCAGCTCCCTGGGGAGCACGGCGGACAGCATCTCGGGGAGCACCGCAGCCATCGTCCGGGTGGAGGCCCACCCCGACAGCAACCGGCCCGTGATCCAGCCCCCGTCCCAGGACGGCGGGTCGTGGAGGTGGCGGTCGCTGGATCACGGCCCGGGTGGTGGCGGTGGGGGCGGTGGAGGAGGAGGAGGTGTAAAGTTTGAGCTCAACGATCTCAACAGAGACTCGGAGAGCTCGGATTCGACGCACGACGGTTCCGTCGACAGGAAGCGTGCCAATCATGTCGTCAGCGCCACTTCCGGTGGCGGCGCGGCGCCACCGACCGTCACGGTTCACACCCAGAACACAGGCCATCACGGGGAGCTGAGGCCGCCCCCCCAGGGCCTCTCCACCATCCGCGTGACCCCGGGGGATGGCGGGGGCATGTCTGGGCCCACCGCGGAGGGCGGCTCAGAGGTGCCGTCGTCAGCCTCCAGCCGGGAATCAACGCTACGGAGGAAGGCCAATAATATCATCCTGATACCGGAGAGATCTGACAGTCCAGATAACACCCGGAATATTTTCTACAAGGGAACGTCCATGACTCACACGTTCAAGGAATAAAAAGATTTTTGAGAGACATGACAAATGAATTGGATATTCAGATAACTTTATTTGGCTATGCTACATTATATCTGTGATACGAGCCAGTATTAACACTGTCACTGTATATATTGTTATAGACACAAAAGAGAAAGGTTTTATCCAGCATGAGTTTTTTTGGTACATGTTGAAACTTAAAGCACAACCTTTTAAGTGTTGTAGAAATAATCACTGTGTATTTTTTTGCGATCATTCTTAAAAAATAACCTATTGTAGCGCTCGATGCCGTGCCAACTGTTTGGGGACAGCGATAATGTTTTTTAGACAGTTAGCGTAGGATTTTGGATACATTTCACCACAAAAAAAGAAGAAACAAAATAGAATAAAAACAACATTTAAAACGCAGAGCACTGAAAGCTGTAGCAAAACTATTGCAAAGTTATTGTACCATAGCTGTGAAACCAATGTTTACTTTCCCTCTACTGTAAATACTGTGTAATGGGTGCTACACCAGTAAAAGACCATTTAATATAATATATACTGTATAATTTGAATAGATGAAATATAAACATTGATTTTAGTGACAGAGATATGTTTTGTATATTGTCCCCTATGTACAGAGTCCACACAACTCAACAAAAAAACTGTTTTTAACCATAAGTGTGCTTATAGCATCCCTTCTGTAGCAATGAAGTCAAATATGCTGTGACTTGCACTGGAACATGTGTTTACTGTACCTTGTAAATTGTAAACTTTACTGTACCTTATTGAAACAGGTTTTCCATGGTCCCCCAATCAAGTCCCTTTCCTATATTTATGGCACAAAACCCACAATATTGTAATAATGTTATTTTATTTTCTATGCCATCGGGTAAAAATGTGCCTACATTTGAAAGAACCCATACTCAACAACTACATTTGTGGTGACAAACTGATAAGAAATTTGACACGTGCTTGAGGCATTTCGAATTATGATTTCAAAGTTCATGTAAAACGCCATGCTTGTAATGTAGCAGGAGTTGCATGGTAGCAAAGAGCCAATATTCTCTGCTGATTTACGAATACGTACGTACGTACATACGTACATACGAACATACGTACATACATGCATACATGCATACTGTATATTCTCACGCACGCACGCACACGCACACACACACACGCACACACACACACACACACACACATGTTTTTGTTGTAACGAACAGACCTTGTGAAGACAATTTTCCCCTTGGGGACAATAAACATTATTATTATACAGTATGTATTTATGTATGTATGATTGTATGTATGTATGAACATACATACATACATGCATACATACATACATAAATACACCCACACGTACGCACATACGTACGTAGGTATGTACAGTACGTATGTACGTACATACGTACGTGCGGACATATGTACGTACATACATGAATGCATGCATGCATGCATGCATATATACAGTATATGCAAATATACTGTAACTTTCAAGGAGTACAAGTTGTTAACAATGGTTTGATAACAACACCAAAGTACTCAGTTACAGCATAAAGCTACAATCTATAAATGTTATTGCTGTTGTCTCACTCTCCCGACACAGAGAGTATAATTACTACAATAAATATGGCGCCGCATTCCAGTGTGAAATCTGGTGCGCTGACATCGTCAACCACTAGGTGTCCTTCTGGACACCGGGGTGTAAACATGGGTATGAGTTATATTGTAATAACATCGTCTACCATACAAATTGGATAAATTAGCATTGCATTCATTACAAATAATTATGTTCTGGATTGTAGCTTTAAAAGTAAAACCTTTATTTGAGTTCTTATTTTTGTCGTGAAAAAATATATATTTTATGTCTTGTTTAAAAAAGAAAACAAAGCTAGCATTGTGAAAATCCTTATTAAGGGACACAGCAAGCAGTAACTTAAGCTACTGTATGTAGTAGTTACATCACTATATTCACTTCAGAACTGGTGTTTTCTTGGAGTAACAACTCAGAGATCGTATCATTGCTGTTGGTTGGAAACCTTGTACTGTATGTCCAAAACCATTGCTTATGATTATTATTTTAAAACACAAAATAGTGGAAATAGAAGATCCACAAGCTCACAATGTGTCACTATGCGACGCATTGTGAGGTTGTAGAACTGCTATTTTCACTACTTTTGTGGGACACTCTTGTATGATGAAATAGGGCATTAATTTACGAATAAACATACAAAAAGTATGGAGATACTGTATGAGGTTTCTGCCCGACAGCAACGATATGGAACTCTGACAGAGGCATAATTATGTTTTATGTGTACAATATGATACATATCACAAATAATTTAATTTTCTTGAAATGAACATGCACTGGATGCAAGATAATTATAAAAGCAACATCCAAATATCAGCACAAAATAGAAAAGTATTTTAAGACAAAGTGAGAACTACACAAAATATTTGCCAAAGCCAGGATTTTTCGTAGAAAAACAGGAATGGTAATTCAAGTAATTTTCATTAAAGTAATAATAGTAAGCCTGCATTCTATTGTACATGATTTAGATCTGAGTTATACTTTGTTGAGTGCCGGACCAGTGTCTCGCACCAAAAATAGGTGATCTACAAGCTCACAATTAGGGTCGGGATCCTTTTTAAACGATTCCAGTTCCTCAACGATTCCCTCTTAACGGTCCGATACATACACAGTACACTCTCAAAGTTATGGTGGACCTTGAAATGAATAAAAAATTAAGAACCACCGGTCCACATACCAGCTCTGACAGTGTGATGCAGTAAACCGGTTCCAGAAACAGTTCCAAATGTGATATCCCAGTTCCTCAATGTTGGATTCTGTTCCACCGGCAGTGGTGGAAAAAGTACTAAATTCTTTTACTTATAAAGTATCAATACTGCAATGTAAAAATACTCTGTTACAAGTAAAAGTCCAGAATTAAAAAATTACTCGAGTAAAAGTACAAAAGTGTTGGAATCAAAATGTGCTTAAAAGTAAAAATCTTTTGAAAATATCAGATCTACAAGCTCACAATGCATTGTGAGCTTGTAGATCGGCTATTTTCAAATGACCGAAATGTATATAGGGCTGAAGTGGTTGATCTATGTTTAGTATTAATAATCAAAATCTACAAAGTAACTAGTAACTAAAGTGTTCAAATAAATGTAGTGGAGTAAAGGTACAATATTTGGATCCGAGATGTAGTGGAGTAGAAGTAAAAGTATTGGAAATTGGAAATACTCCAATAAAGTACAAATATCTCAAAATTGTACTTAAGTACAGTACTTAAGTAAATGTACTTAGTTACTTTCCACCACTGTCCACCGGTTTCTCCAGTTCCGGATCCCAACCCTACTCGCAATGCAGCGTTTTGAGCTTGTAGATCAGCTATTTTTTTCGTGCGAGACACGATTGTGCCACCAATTATAACACAGGCTTTATTCTATGCCCCTGTAACTTTTTGCATGGACACATTGTCTAGTGAATGTCACAGATTTATATGGTAAAACCTGCCTCTATGGCACTTACAGTACATGAGTGTTAAATGTTATTTTTTTTATATGTTCCATATTAATCAATTTAATTGACAATCCTTTTATCTAAGTACTGTTACCCCTTTCAGGTGTCATCATGATCCAAGTTCTATTAAAGAAAAAACTAAAACTGATTTTGTTCATCTTAAATCCACCCTATTTTAATTCAACTAACTGAATACCAGCATCAATACTGTACATACACTGTAAATGACCATTCACAGATTCAGCCATATATATCGACCGTAAACATAGACTATTTTAATGACTTTATTTTGCATTATATTTTGCATTTGTTTACATTTTTTCCAAAGTCACTCAAACAATAATGAACTTACTTGAATACTTCAATTCAATGGTGGCCAAACGTTATTGTATGGTTAATAAGTCATGCACGTTTTAATTAGTTTATTAATCAGTCTCTAGGGACCTTTTGGCTGGACTTTTCAAATCAATCCATATTTTACAATGCATTAAAATACAACAATAACATAACTTTGCACTGACATCTAGTGTGTTGGAAGACCTACTGTATCACCATTAAGTTTCAAGTCTTTGCAAGTTGATTTTCATACGGATACTGAAATGAACCGATTCCAGTGGCTTCCTTAAAAATCACAAAAACCACAGTTTGCTTTGGGAAATGGTCGACGCTAATCAAGTATACTGTGAGTCATTGGTAATGGGCTAAACATTTAAGCAACCAACCTTTCCACAGAACAAAATAGCAAATAGCAAACCACTTATGCCCTATTTCAAATATAGTGAAAGTGGCCGGTCAATGCTGTGATGCGTTGTGAGCTTACAGTACTATATGCTATTTAAAAAAAAATGGGACCACTGACCTATATACCTTTAATGCTGCCAAAAGACCCCTGAACACAGTTAATTACTGTGTCCCAAAGCTGTGACAGAGTAAGCATAATCCTTTTAGGAATACACAACGGATTACAGAAAAATCCCCAATTAGATAACACACAGTATTGTCAATATGCTGTTGATCTGAGATAAGGGAACATAATTAGACATGAATATTTATACAGTATTAGGATACCAGTGGTGGACAGTAACTAATACGATTTTCTTTTAGTTTTTATTGGGGTTGGGGGAGGGCAGGGGGGGGGGTTAAAAAAGTTCTTAATCCTTTGAAATTGAAAAGAAAACGTGCTTTGTAAATTTGTACCTTTGAATACTTGAGTATTCACTTGAGAATAATTATGCTTTGTCCACCACTGAGTATGACATGGTTTCAAATGGCTTGTGAGTCGTGACGCATCTATAAGTCTGTCCCTAAAGGTGTGTGAAATTGAAGAGTATACCATAACATTGAAAACATAGATCAAACGGGTAGATCTGTGAACAGATGCTATCTGCATGTGTAGCCTCTTTGTGATGTCCCCGAATTAATAAAGCTGTTTTTATGATACTGTGAATACATGACCAGCTGTCTGAATTCTATGCACACATGCACCTCTCTCTCTCTCTCTCTCTCTCTCTCTCTCTCTCTCTCTCTCTCTCTCTCTCTCTCTCTCTCTTATATATATATAAACACACACTTCCATCTAAATCCAGCTATCAGACAGACCATTCAGTCAGAGCACGCCGATCAGGGTAGATGAAAAACTGTGCATTGTCTAAAAATGATTGGAATAAATATTTGTTATTAAACCAAAGAATGGTCTTTCCACATTTTTATCTTGTCAGCTCAGATGGTTTAGCCTACATACAGGCAGACCCGGCGGCAGCGGCGGCAAAATACTGTTCGGGGGCTGCCAAAATAGCGCTATGTCGGCAATGTGTTGGCAGCACGGCTCAGATTGTTATTGAAGGGAAAGCCCCTTGAGATGCAGCATCTAATTTTCGAGGGAGGTCCCAATGAACATGAACAACAGACATTGGATACATACAACACAAGATACATTCATACACAGATAGTTTTCTCACCCTCTCCCACCCCCACCACCACCACACCATCAGCTGTTGAACAACAGAAGAGAAAGAAGGGTACAGCACAAATACATCAGTGTATATATCCCTATTCCCTACAGTCAATGCATCATCACCTCGCTGATGATACAAACGTTTTCAGCAGCACCCGGACTGTATAGTCTATGCGTGTGACGGGAAGTTATGCAGGAACGCCTACTGAGTGGCAAAAAAACGTCTTTCTGGCCTTGACAGCCCATACATCCAAACGGAAAAGTTCTATCTAATTGTATTAAATGACGTTAAACTCACCAACATCGCAGCTGTACGGAAAGCTTGAATTATCCTCTTTCTATCTGCAAAGTTTTTGTTTCATAAAAATCCACCATAGACATGTTATGAGCTACTTTCTGTCAATAAATTCTGTGCAGGTGATTATTGTTCTGTATTGTAAAGTGTTGGAGTTTGGAAGCTCTCGTTGTCAATAACGCAACGTCCTGCTGCCTCCTGCATTATGTGCAATTTCTGTCACGGTTCAGTTTAGCTTACTTTGATTGGATCAGCAGATTTGAACCGGGAACACATAATGAGGGCCCACCCATCTGACCACTTAACACGGCAGCGGCGAATGGCTGCCGTGTTAAGTGGTCAGAAGGGTGGGCCCTCATACATTTTCAGAACATGTTTATTTTAATCATTTATTAATCGATTGTGTTCCGAGCTGGAACTAACATAGTATACTTATTCCTTGTTCCTATTTATCGGTATCACAATGAAAACCCATTTTTCAAGGGTTTAAAGAAATTCATACCATGTCATACCTTTTCACATGTTAGACTACTATTTCCACAATCTCCTAATGCTATAGAGTCTGGGACTATAGGCTACACCTTTCCGAAAGCTGAGAAAGGAAGCTGTCATCATTGTCACATTTTTAAATATCTTTAAAATCTATATTTTCATTTCTGCTTAGCAGTAAGCTGTACATGCTTCGAATAATGTGATTTACAGCAGGACCATTTTTACGTGACTGCAAAAATTAGACAGAAGCGACGGGTGAGGCGTGATATTCGCTTTACCCCTCGGATCGTTTTCAGAGCTTCCGTGGTCCAGACTGTATGACTGAAGCTTTTGGAAATTGTGGGAGGCAACAGTCTGGCTCAAGAGACTACAGTATCATTACGAGCCGATTATTTGAGTGGAGAACAGCTGTTTTAGGCTACTAGATAGCCTGGCCAACGTAAACTAGCGGGTACGCTTTCACGTGTATCACCATTATAGAGCGCATTTCGTCCATGCCAGTGGTCTAGTGCTAACTGCTTCTCACCAACGGTCCAAATGGACAGATGGACTCCAAATGTGTAGAGTGTTTTATCTGTGGGACCCAATCTACACAGTAACATGCACAGTGTTCATTTAAAGGTAGGGTAAGTGATATTCTTTGGTGAAAATAAGTGTTAAATAGCTCTATATTCTGTATAGAGTGTTAACAGGAGTCTCCATGTCTTGCCAGCTCTTTATTAAACAGAAAATGCATTTTCAGGTCGGGATACCAAGTTTATCCAATGCCGATTGAGAAAAATTGAAAGTGATGACGCAACCTAATGAGCAGACACAATTGTAACCGGAGCACTATAAAAATTAGACTGATAAATGGGTACTCTCTCCTAATTGGCTGACATGTTGACACCTACAGTACAAACACTCTATAGCAAAGATTACGATCAGAATATAGTGCTTTAACCTTATAACAAAAACGTTTTTGTTTTAACCAAAGAATATCACTTATCACCTTTAACTCTGAGAGCGTACAAATGGAACCAAGCAGTTACATAACCATTAAGTGTCCATTTGGACCACTGGTGGTCCCCGGAAACCGGAAACCAGTGAGCTAACATAGGTTTGCCATGCAGTGGTGGACAGTAACTAAGTAGGCTACATGTATCAAGTACTGTACTTAAGTACAA
Source organism: Gymnoscopelus braueri (assembly GCF_963280865.1). NCBI lineage: Eukaryota > Metazoa > Chordata > Actinopteri > Myctophiformes > Myctophidae > Gymnoscopelus > Gymnoscopelus braueri. Next base: position 18,863,948 of record NC_137623.1, on the reverse strand, counting down.
TGTTGAGGATTTTTTACTTTACTGGAGTATTTCCATTTTTCTATTCTTTTACTTCTACTCCACTATATCTCAGAGATCAATATTGTACTTTTACTCCATTACAATTATTTGAAAACTTTAGTTATACAGTACTAGTTACTTTGTAGATTTTGATTATTACAAAACATACATTAACCACTTCAGCCCTACAGTATGTAAACTTTGGCTATTTGAAAATAGCCGATCTACAAGCTATGTGACGCGTTGTGAGCTTATAGATCTGCTATTTTCAAAAGCCTTTCACACATTTTAGACGGGACATTCTGCATAACTAGTACATTTACTTTTGGTACTTTAAATACATTTTGATGCCAATACTTTTGTACTTTTACTCGAGTAAATTTTGAATTCCGGACTTTTACCTGTAATAGAGTATTTCTACATTCCAGTATTGATACTTTTACTTAAGTAAACAATTTGAGTACATTTTCCACCACTGGGCATACGGCTGTTCTGGCCCAGATGTGTCTGTTCAGATGAGGAGAGACAGCGGGATCAGATGAGGGCTCAATAATGCAACATTCATTTCAGAGTCATTTAATAAAGGGGAAAAAAATCTCTAATCTTGGCTTCTTCCTCTTTCTCCCTCTCGTCCCTTCTCTCTCCCTCAGTGTTGGAGAGTAACAAAGTCTATTTACTCATGTATTGTAATTAAGTACACGTTGTGAGCTTATAGATCAGCAATTATTTTGAAAAAGTGCTATTGCTACTTTTACTCAAGCAAAATAAATTGGAGTAGGCTACTTCTTCCATCATTGCTCTCCCTCCGTCTCTCTCTCCTTCATCTACTGTATGTGTAACGGCACTCGTTCGCCTTGCCATGTGTAATTATCATCACTGGGGTTGGAACTAGGTCATTGAATTGGCCTACAGTAAATGAAAGAGCGAAGGTTTTTCCAAGAGGATTCCTATCTTGTTGGAGAAAATGAGCAGGAAAGAGAGAGCAAATTGGGCCCGGAAGAACCTGTAAGCATGTGGTGGATTAAATGCAAGGACTTTAGGTGCTGCAGCACTGGGCACCAACCTCGGGGGGGTTTTCGCCAAATGTTGACCTACTTTTTGTTGGCCTACTAGTACTGCTAGGGTTCATGCGGTTGAAAATAAAGTCTGTCTGTGGGTTTTATAAATATTTAACCAATATAAAGTATTAACAAGAGCCACTAAACAATAATCACAATGGGAACACAGGTTTTTTTTCATTTTTTTCCTGAAAAGTTATGGTTTTGGACATACAAGGTTTCCATCCGACAACATGTGTAGGCATCCTATTTGTTGTCCTTATGTCATCATCACCACACTCAGCTCATGTGCAGTGTTGTGGAAACAGTATCCATGGGGGTGTTGGGTTGCGCTGAAACCTTAGCACTGTACTGTGATAGCCAGATACTGTACCTTTAGCACTAGTAGCAGTGCTAAAGGTAGTGCAATGTTTTCATGGCAAGGACTCTCAAATTAATGTAATTCATATTATTAGTATTTTGCCATGGACCCCAGTCTGAAAATCTTTTGTGCCTGCCCCTCGCCCCATACAGGATTTGTGTTGTTAGTAGGCCTATACACATTTTTTTAATAGCAGATCTACAAGTAACAGAACTAACAAAGTATACTTTAAGCTGCTATTTATCGGTATCGCAATGAAAACTAATATTTCAAGGTTTTAAAGAAAAAATCACACCCAGTGTGAAGTGGGCGGTGTCTTGCTAGCTAATCACAATACTGAATGGAGTCAACCAATCCACCCACAATGTGTGATTCACTTAAAAAAAACATAAATGTGTTTTTGTTTAAGTGCATAGTCCTATTTATAGGGCTATGCACATGTGTCATGTTTCCCTAGCCAATCACAGTCCTGAATAGACTGTGATTGGCCAATCACGGTGCAGGGTTAGGGGGGTACACTGGTGGCCAATCACAGTGCAGGATTTGGTGTGCAAATATCCAAACCTCACATATAGGGGCGGTTTCACCGCCCAAAAATACAATGACAATTTTTTTTACATTCATTTTGTCCACATTAGTGTTATGTTATCAATACCATTTGAGTGTTTTGACATTTGGGTGCATGGCCACTTACAATATCTTCATGGATCCCCAGAATATGGATGCTTGGGTGAAGTGGTTAACAAAAGTGTGATTTTAAGAGTTTTAAGCATATTTTGATTATCGCGATAATACCACTAATCCCAATTATTTTGGCCGCAATAATAGTGACATTTTCACATTGTCCCATTCCATCCATTTTTGGGCTTGGCGCAGCTGAATGTACTGGTTGGTGATATCCACCCATTGGACTCATAATGATTGTGTCACTGTAAGTACCAACATTCCGGTTGAATCACTCCCTTACAGAAAATGCATATTTGATATATGGAACAGAAAATCTTCATTTCAATTGAGTAGCCTAGTGAATTATTCAAATGGTTATAATCCATAATTCAATAACTAGACATTCTGTATCCCTCATAAGAAATAGCGAAGAGGTTGACAAATTATTTAAAGGTGCATCGCACTCCACCCTACTGTTCTTCTTCAGGGAATTTTCTCCATTGTAATATAGGCTACTATAGGAAACATATTATTATAAACCACTCGTTTCCTAAAGTGCTTTCAAACAATCCTTTGTAGCAGTGGTACAACATAGAGCAGATTTCTGCTAGCCTGAGATGAAGCGCTGTCTGAATTGGCTCCTTTGCGTAGCGATGCATTTTGAGCTTGTAGATCACATATTTTCGGTGGCACGGCATGCTAAATGAGGCGCACGCTCCATTTCTTTCCATCTCTGCACCACTCAAGCACATAAGTGCTTGAAAAATATGTTGAAAGATTGTTGAAAGTGAGTGTGCTCAGATCAGAGCCGTTATCAGAGTTATGACACTAGAATTGACTCCCATTATAAGAATGGAATGCGGAAGTGCTCTGTCTATCTCAATGAGATAGTTCCAATGTTTGGAACTATAGCCCATAGCAGCCCGCTTTGCGGCGAGATCAAAGCGTGACGTTACTCTCTCTTCTACACTCTGGTTCAGATTAGGGATGGAGCTCGAAAACCGGGTCCGGGTCCAACCCGGTTCTGAATTTATCGAGACCCGGGTAAGCTTTGGGCTTGTCGAGCCTGTTATCGGGTATAGTGGCCCATGATGTCATGTCTAAACAATCAAAACAAGAGGCGATCAAGAAATAAATCTAATCACCCACACTGGCACGCACATGTCAGTCTAAAAATGTATTGATATCTCCCAACCAGCGCTGCCTGGGGAAACAATGGAAGAGGAAGTTTATTGGCTCACTATTGGATACATCGCTTCTTTAAGGGGGTCGTAAGGGTCCATTTGGTTCCATTTGTACACTCAACTGGTTGCGTCGTTGTTGTGTTTATATGTGCAGTGGAACAATGGCCGTTACGAGTGAAACACTCAAAAGTAAAAAGTGGTTGTATGACCTCAGAATCCCAGATTTGGAGCTTGTAAATTGATTATGCCACTGATTCTGTTACACTCTCGGAGTTACAGACCCGTAATGGTCCATTTGGTTCCCGACAGTGGTGGAAAGTAACTAGGCACATTTACTCAAGTACTGAACAATGTTGAGATATTTTTACTTACAGGAGTATTTCCAATTTTCAATTATTTTACTTCCACTCCACTCTATCTCAAAGGCTAATATTGTACTTTTACTCCACCATAATTGTTTGAAAACTTTAGTTACTAGTTACTTTGTAGATTTAGATTATTATTACAAAACCACTTCAGACCTATATACTACCTTGGCAATTTGAAAATAGCAGATCTACAACCTCACAACGCGGGTTGTAAATCTGCTATTTTCAAAGGATTAAAAATACATATATACATTTGAAAACTTGTGAAATGGGACCTTCTGCATAATGAGTACTTTTACTTTTGGTACTTTAAGTACATTTTGATGCCAATACTTTTGAACCTTTACTCAAGTAAAGTACATATAAATACATATCGTATTTCTAGTACAATAACTGGGTATTGATACTTTTACTTAAGTAAAAAATGTGAGTAGCCCACTTTTTCACTGGTTCCCGACTATCAATAATTTGGCTGGGGACCCCCTGGAACCCCCTCAAAGACCCCTGGGGGTCCCCAGACCACCGGTCTAAATGTTCCAGTTGTGCATTGCGGTGGTGACTAAATGCTGCCCAGTGACCTTCTAGCTGTATTAAATGGTCAAATGGTCAGACAGACACTCAGAGTGATCCATTGCAATGGGAAGCGTTTCATAACGGGGGAACATTTCCCTTCACGGCACCCTCAATCCTCACTGTCAGCCACAAAATGTCACGGCTCAATTTGCTCCTGACTTATGCAAAGTGTCACGCGCTCATCATCGGACTACTAGACCATTGGTTCTCAAAGTGGGGTCCGAGGGGGTTACAGGGCGTCTCCAGCAAAATGTGTTAGTACATTTTGACCCCTTTATCCATATTTTATACATTGGCTATTCCAAAATCTGCTATTTTTGAACATTTTAGAAAAATCTTGAAAGGGTCCGCGGCCAAATATATATCAATATGGGGGTCCTTGACATGAAAAAGTTTGAGAACCACTGGACCAGACACTAAAGACTGGAGGATAAGATCTCCAGAATAATAGGAATGTTCAGTGGTGGACAGTGCAAAGTACTTTTACTTGAGTACTGTACTTAAGTAAAACAAAACAATAATCTGTTCTTACTTGAGTATTCATATTTTTGGATACACTCCACTACATTCCAAAGACAAATATTGTACTTTTGACTTCACTACATTTCTAGGAAGGAGGGAAAAAAGAGCATGAATGAACCACTTAAGCTCTATTCTATATATAGTGAAAATAGCAGACCTACAAATGCTGCACGATGTGATGCATTGTGAGTATATCTGATATTTTCACTATCACTGATAGTTTTTGAACATTTCTGCATGGAAAATCTGCCAAAATGTACCAATATTGTAATACAGAAATGCATTGATATTAAAAAAAAGTAATTTTTTTTAAAGCAAGTACAGTTATTTAATAAAGTGTTCAATCAATCATCAATCAATCAATCAATCAATCAAAGATGTAAGCCAGAAAACAAAGACATGGCGTTAACGGCCAATTACATTTATGCAACTGGGCCTAAAAATAATCACTCACACCTTTTCATGTCAAGGACCACCAAATTGATTATACATGGCAGCGGACCCACATCTGAAAATGTTTTGTGCATGCAGGGACCCCCAGAAGAGAAGAATTTGTGTTAAAAAATGCAAAATTATTCAACATTATTCAAACACTTTCAAGATTTTTCAAAAATGTTCAAAAATAGCAGATGTACAAGCTCGCAGCTTGTATACCCCCCCCCCCCCCCCCACACACACACACACACACACACACACACACACACACACACACACACACACACACACGTTTTCTCCAGTCTCTCCTATCAGCAGTGCAGCGAGCGACTGCAGCAGCAGGCCCTGACCTACATTTATAGGGCTGAAGCCTTCAAAGGCAAATAAAGCAAACAGAGGCATGTCCACAGAAAACACCAGAGATACCACTAATCAGTAATCACACACTGGCCCCTCTCTCTCTCTCTCTCTCTCTCTCTCTCTCTCTCTCTCTCTCTCTCTCTCTCTCTCTCTCTCTCTCTCTCATCTCTGTGGGCCTTCCTTCTTCCCTCACATTCTCTCCCTCTGTTCCCCTGTTCCTCTCTTCCTCTGCACACCTACAGTACCTCACTCCTTCAGCTCATGCACAGAGATGCTGATAAGCTAGTGAAGCTGAAGACAGTGTTATCACTTTGCCTGAGGCCTAAGTATCCCTGAGTCGCTTCCAAGGATCTCTCTCTCTCTCTCTCTCTCTCTCTCTCTCTCTCTCTCTCTCTCTCTCTCTCTCTCTCTCTCTCTGTGTCTCACTGTCTGTCTGTCGGTCTGTCTGTCTGTCTATCTGTCTCTCTCGCTCTCTCTCTCTCCATGGGGGGGGGGGGGGGACAAAACATGTCTGGGTAACATCATCTTGTTTCTTTTGACAACCAGTAGCCTATACTGCCTCAAGCTCATAAGCATGACTAATTCAATTTAACTGATTGAAACCAGGAGTGAAAAAAGGGCATACAAACTGTAAGAATCTAAACAATGTTAATAAAGGCATACTGTATATGCACACGCACGCGCGCATGCACACGCTCACACACACACACACACACACACACACACACACACACACACACACACACACACACACACACACACACACACACACACACACACACACAAACACACACGGGTATAAACAGTACATGTATGTGCACACAGATACACACCTACATCTCTCCTGGACAAGATACATGTCGATGTTTGGCCTTCCAGGAGACTTGGGTTTCAATCTCACGTACATGTAGGGCATACAAATAAGGTCTTCTTCTTTCCTTTGAAGTTATTCTAATGGGTTCTGACAGAGGCAGTTAATAGGCTTAGTTTCTGTTCAAACAGAAGGAACATAATAATAATAATAATATTGAGTTGTAGGCTTATGTAAGTAGCCACACTTTTGTTAGGGTGTAGCGACCCTGTGTGTGGGATCTGTGTTATTACAGTCAGTGGTTCTATCCTCACTTGAACCGGAATTACATTAGAAGCAGTGTACTCACATTTTGTACTTAAAAAGTAAAAGTACCAATACCACAATGTAGAAATACTCTGTTGCAAATAAAAGTCTGGTATTAAAAGTTTACTTGAGTAAAAGAACAAATGTATTCGCATTAAAATATACTTAAGTACTGAAAGTAAAAGTACTCATTTAGCATAATGTCCCATTTCACAAATTTCCAAATGTATAAAAATGCTTTGAAAATAGAAGCTCTACAAGTAATATATATATATATTTTGTAATATTAATCAAAATCTACACAGTAACTAGTAACTAAAGGTGTAAAATAATTGCAGTGGGGTAAAATGGACAATATTTGCCTCTGAGATATAGTGGAGTAGAAGTAAAAGGAACTTTACACCACTGAGTAGAAGTCAGTCTGCCACTTTTCATCTCACTCTCTGAACAATTTGCCTTAAGGCAGGTACACACTGCAGGACTTTTAAAGTGGTCGGGGGGTCATCTGATCGTTGAGCATTACACACTGCAGGAGCTTATTTCTTGAAATCGACTGTCATATATCGTTGTGGTTTTCACACTATAGATTGATCCCTGACCAAGGATTACACACTGTAGGATAGTTCACTAGGATGCTATCCAGGGTCAGACCCAATACATACTTTTGTACATTTGTTTTTATTCCAATTCATTTTAATCGACGTCTCCCGTGATATCTGCGTCTCTCTCTCTCTCTTTTTCTCTCTCTCTCTCTCTCTCTCTTTTTCTCTCTCTCTCTCTCTCTCTCTCTGTGCAATTGCTCTAAAATAAACAGCCCCCCCTCGAGCACGCTCGCTCACTCTCTCATTTTGTTTTATAATGTTTAACTTAGGACTGGACGGTAATATTACGGTAGGGACTGTTTGTTGTGGTTAGGTCCAACGACCCTCCATATCCATATGGAGGGTGGCTGGAATGTGCTCTCATTGGCTGTAGCGTACAACTCCTCGCAGAGTCATCTCAGCCACTTTCATACTGTATGATACTGTCTCATGTCGAGTCGGGGACAGAGACGAATATCTAACCTGGTAGATATTTGAAAACGGTCGGGAAGCCATCGCCGAGCGTAATTATCGTGGCCGGATCGTCTCGCAGAGCCTTTCACACACACAGCGGCCAAAACCTCGCCGATCACAGCCCGATCTGCGTCAGATCGGGGGATTTTGTCGGCGAGCCCCCAAAAAGGTCCCAGACAGCATAATCGGACCAAATATCCTACAGTGTGTACCTGCCCTTAGAAGCTTAACACCTTGTGGGGTAATAGAAGCATGTCTGACTCCAGATAAGAAGTTTGCATGTTCTAATCACATCAGGTGGCTAATGCTTTTCAGGCAAATTGGTCAGAGTGAGAACAAATTTGAGTGTTCCTCAGAAGCAGTGATTTATAGAAGAATGATTTTTGGTATGTGGTATATGTGTGTGTGTGTGTGTGTGTGTGTGTGTGTGTGTGTGTGTGTGTGTGTGTGTGTGTGTGTGTGTGTGTGTGTGTGTGTGTGTGTGTGTGTGTGTGTGTGTGTGTGTGTGCGTGTGTGTTGTCATCTTTAGAGCAGTGGTTCTCAAAGTGCGGCCTGGGCTTCAGGGGTCCCCAGCAAAACGAGGAACAGTTTAACACTTTAACCCTATTTTATTACATGGATATTGGAAAATAGCAGATCTACAAGCTCACAATACGTCGCATCGCGGCTCGCTTTGACCATGTAGATCGGCTATTTTCACACCCTTACACTTACTAAGAGTGTACAAATGAAAAAAAAAAACGTCCATTTGGTTCCGTTTGTTCACTCTCCGAGTTTCACATAAAGGGAACAACATGTCATATACACACTCACTGATCTAATTTCAACAGTGTTTCTTTTGTAATGAGACTCACAGTAGCGGTGGTGATGATGAGGTCCATTTTCGTGCCATCACCATATTTGCATATCAGATATGTACTCAAGTTAAGTCAGTTACTCTGCAGATTATCATCTATCAGGACTCAGGGATAATCATGTGCCAAATTAGCTCCCAACTCAGGAACTGGTGCTGTGGGATTTTACACATGGGCATTGATCCCAAAGGTGTCCCACATTAAGATAATGTGGACATTCTGATGAAGGATGCATGAGCAAAAAGTAGTGCTGACCTAGATAGACGCTAGATGGAGATGCTATATGGAGAACCAAGATGACTGCAGGTGGCAGGCACCATCTGGTGGCAAAAAGCAGAGCTTTTGGTATTTCAGATTATGTCTTTCTCCCTGTCCTTGCCATCCATGTTTTCACCTTAGCACTAGCTGACATCATTAATGCTGTTGCTTGGGATACAACAGTTTCAACGTCTGCTGTTAGATCGATCACCAAGCGAACTAAGGCTGCACTTGCTATATTTAACACACAGTATTACACATTTTCCCTCCAGCCATTCACAATCCCATCGACCAGACAACCTGCACCAGACTTCATCATGACGTCGGTTAGTGTATTGTGCTTGTGCAGCAGAAACTCCAATCTGGCTTGCACAATGTTTTGCAAATATCAAGGTAGATCTGTGTGTAACAATGAGAAAACAAAGCAACAACAAGGCTTATTCCATACCATAATACCATAAGAGTAAAATATGTGATGGTGTCATACTGTATGGCTACTTTTTTTTTTTTTCTTAGATGAAACCTCCAGTGGTGCCTACAGTTATCTTGGTTCTCCATGCATCTGGCTAGCTCACCACTACTTTCTCCTCATGTATTCTTCATCAGAATGTCCACATTACTTGATGTGGGACACCTTTGTGATCAATGCCCATGTGTAGAATCCCACAGCACCAGTTCCTGAGCTGGGAGCTCATTTGTTTATCACTTGATCTGATCTGGAGAGTAACAGATTTTGCTTGAGTACATAATATTCGTTGCAAATATTCAGAAGTTCAGAACATGCACTTTTGCAAGCCTCTGTCATTATAACATAATTCTACTTGGGCATAGGAATGATAGTTGTGCTTGTACACAAATCCGTGTAGTCTAATAAAGTTACCTAATTCTGAAAAATATTCAAAGGTCAACAAAGAAGTTCAGCAGTTGGGAATGCGTTATTAAGGCATTGAATGACTTTTATTGACCAACAAATGGTTAATAACGCTAATTATGCTATTTGCAACTCTTAGCAACAAAGTTGAATTTCATACACTAGACAATATTTTGGACCAATAAAAACAACTATAAACCACATTTCACACTTCAGACAAAAAAGGCCCTTTGGCTGCCGGACTATAAGCTTGAGGACGCTGTGAGTGTGCGGGAGGCTTATCATGACCACAACATTGACATGCACGCCGTGGGGATTCACCCACGTGACTCAATGATGCCGATAATCATATCAATACAGAGGCCAGGCTACCATATTGATACGCAGGAAATGCTGTGTGACGCGGCTTTCAAAAAAAAAAACAGCATCAGTTTCTGCCCGACAGTGAAGATATATAGGCCTACATGATGAAATCTTTTGCATTTATCCATCAAAACATTATTTATTTTTATTTGTATTTATGTTCTTGCTTTTTGTTTAAATGTTATCAACTTAAGTTTTTCAAATTAATTTGGAAACTTTACATTTTTCTGACAATATATTGGTCAAAACATCAGCAGGTCAAGGCCTCTGCTTATAAAGTAAATTTAGTAGAACACGCGGGCATTATTCAAAATCAACACGTATCGTGATACATATCGTATCGTGGCCTCTGTATTGTGATACGTATCGATCGTGAGGTTGTAGGCAATACCCAGCCCTACTGGGCGAGCTCAATCTCATTGCCTCTCACGTCTCACCCAGATAAAGAACATGTACAAAATATTGAACACTACAGTATGTGGTAAGATTTCATGAGTGCTGCAAGAACAAAAGGCAATGAAAAATAATTCTGTGGACATTTGGGTTCATGATAAAAAATAAAAGAAAACAAATAAACTTGCTTTCCTCTGTTTTCAGGATGTGGCATCACGAGTTTGTCACAGATTTCACGCTTCACGATTGGACCCAGTAAAACCAGGATAGGACTGGTTCTCTACAGTCATGATGTTACCGTGGCGTGGACAAATGCTACATGCTACATGACCAAAGAAAAGATCAAAAATCATGTCAAGAATATGAGATATATTTCTGAGAGCACTAACACCGGCACAGCTATCCGTCGGCCACTCATAAAGTTTTCTCCAATGCCTGTGATGGAGTCAGGAAAGTAGCCATCGTCATCACAGGGTGCAAAAGTCCACAGCTTGTGGTGTTCTTTACTGATGGGCTCCAGCACTTAGCATTGATCTGCTGTTGCATAGGATGAGATATTTGCACAATTGCCACCGGACTCTTCAACCGCGTGAAGTAGCTCCTCTTAAATATGCAAAAGCACAACTCGTATGACAATACCCTTAATAATAGGACGTGCCAACACAAAAATAAGAGTAGAATACCTCAGTTTTGTTCAGATCAGGGTGCATTCTTTTTTGACAAAATTAAGGTCAAGACGTTTGCTGGTTACCCCTCTGGTTCCACCTCTAAATCACCACGTATTGCAAAAATATTTAGATTCCCAGGAAACTGCAGGTGTGCTTACTGCTTAGTTATTCTAAATCAAAGCTAAAAAACATTGTTTTCTGCTGCCTTTTACTGAAGTTATTTGATCATTTGTCTGCACTGTCATTTTATTCCCCAGTATGAATCCTTATGTGTTTTTTCAGATTGACATTTTGATTGAAGCTTTTTTCACAAATTGTGGGAAACAAGCCCAAAGTCGCTTATAATAAGCAGACATGGCAACATAGACTCGCTGCTGCGTAGGGAGTCTGCTCGTCTACGGGCCGCTCTGCGGGGGGTCTAGAGGTGTCAACTGCTCTTGCCTGGTTGAGAGAGGGGGAGAGCGGTCAATTTAGCCGAAATATAACGGTTGGGATGGTATATATGGTATATATTTCATATTTATAATACGTTTCAGAAGAAGAAAAAAACGGAGATGATTTGAAACAAATATTTAGGAAAAGTCATGAAAGGGGAACTTTCTCAGAGCTTCATGAGAGAAGATAATCCACTTTAAATTCTCAAAATCGGTCATATTGATAGCTTAGTCATGCAAGTGTTAAAGCCCCCCTTCTTACATCTGACTGAATTAAGCTGAGACCCCCCACATGTTGTGTGTGCGCAGTGTGGGAACCACTGTTTAAAAGTCTTTTGTTCCAGCTCAGCAAATGAAAAAGCATGTTTTTTTTTTAAATAAATCATTTACAGATGGATGAAACAATCTGCTGTCAGTATCATTGTTTTATTGGTTATTCAGGTCAAATGCAGAATAAAGCTACACATACTGTATGTTCATTATTGTGCAGGACTGAAATTTGACAGATATTATATGTGATGTATTTCAGTTACAGTGTCTGATCAAATTAATAAGAAAAATCTAAATATTGAACGAGTGTTGTTTTAAAGTGAAATCGACCTTTAACATTCTGACATCAATCCTGACCTTCACATTTCTGCACACGTGTGTGTGTGTGTGTGTGTGTGTGTGTGTGTGTGTGTGTGTGTGTGTGTGTGTGTGTGTGTGTGTGTGTGTGTGTGTGTGTGTTCAGAAAGGAATCCAGAGGGCCAGAGGCTGGGTATACGTATGAACATTCAGATGAACACTCGCAACGCAAGTCGTTATATGAGATTGTAGATCTGCTATTTTCAAAATATTTATCTGTTGAACGGAGTCAAGCAAAATGGGGGGTGCCCAGTTCAAATATGATCAAATCAAATCAAATCAAACTTTATTTATATAGCACATTTACAACAGCCAAAGCCGACCAAAGTGCTGAACATGGTTAAAACAAGGTAAGTCAGACACACAGAAGCATCTACAAAAAGAAAATATATATATATATATATATATATATACACAGGGCAAAAACAAAAGAAAAAACAAAAAGAAACAAAACAATGCAGCATTAGGACAGAACAGGATAGCTAAATACGACTAAAAGCAAGAGAGAATAAGTGAGTTTTTAGTAAAGTTTTAAAAGCCCCAATCGACTGGGCAGATCTAATGTTGAGGGGCAGCAGATTCCAGAGCCTGGGGCCAGCAGCAGCAAAAGCACGGTCACCCCTACTCCTCAAATTAGTCGTAGGAGCGACCAAACAGTAGCTTGTCCGCAGACCTCAAGGCCCTGGTTGGGATATAAGGCTCAATTATGTCAGAGAGATAGGAGGGTGACAGGCCATGAATGGTTTTAAAAACAAATAAAAGAACCTTAAAATCAATTCTAAAATGAACAGGGAGCCAATGAAGAGTGGCGAGGACTGGGGTTATATGGTCCCGTTTTTTAGTGCCGGTGAGGAGGCGGGCGGCTGCATTCTGGACCAGCTGTAGACGCCTAAGTGAAGCTTGATCAATGCCAGTGTACAGTGAGTTACAGTAATCTAACCTAGAGGAGATAAATGCATGTATAACCATTTCCAGCTGTTTTTTTGGGAGATAGGTTTTGACTTTAGCTATAAGTCTAAGCTGGAAGAAACTTGTCTTGACAACAGAGCTGATGTGTTTGTCAAGTTTAAAATTATTATCAAAAATAAAACCAAGATTTTTGGCAGAGGAATGGACGTTTGAATTTAAAGTGCCCAGGGAGTTGGAGGGTGGGACAGGATGGTGTCCAAAAATTAAAATTTCGGTTTTATTTTCGTTGAGGGTGAGAAAATTGGCGTCCATCCAGGCCTTGACATCGAGGAAACAGGTGAGAAATGGCTGGAATGGATCATTGGAGTTGATTTTTAACGGAAAATAAATTTGTACATCATCTGCATAGCAGTGAAAGGGCATATTGTGTTTTGCAAAAATTGAACCAAGAGGTAATATATAAAGGAGAAATAAAATCGGACCTAGTATGGAGCCTTGAGGCACTCCACATGAGAGGGGAGTTGCAGGTGACGCAAATTCGCCTATGTGCACGGAGAAGGTTCTATCTGAGAGGTAGGACTGGAACCAAGTGAGTACAGTGCCGGAGATGCCAACAAGGTGTTCAAGGCGTGATATTAAAATATTGTGGTCAACCGTGTCAAAGGCCGCCGAAAGGTCGAGGAGCACCAGTGCAGCAGGGGAACCGTTATCAGCTGTTAAAATTAAATCATTAAAAACTCTAAGAAGGGCTGTCTCTGTGCTGTGGCCAGGTTTGAAGCCAGACTGGAACTTTTCGTGGAGACCATGGGATAATAAAAATGACTGAAGTTGTGAGTATACGACTTTCTCCAGGACTTTAGATAAAAAGGGAAGCTGGGAAATGGGCCTAAAATTGGAGAGGATGGAAGCGTCGAGATTTTTCTTTTTAAGTAGTGGGTGTACAACAGCATGTTTAAAAGCAGGGGGAACAGAACCAGATATGAGGCAAGAGTTAATTAGCAGGAGGACACTAGGACCAACCACACCAAAAACCTCTTTGAGAAGGCGGGGGGGAATGCAGTCGGAGGGACAATTTGATGGGCGTAGCAGCATAACCATGTCAGTGAGGGCAGAGAGTGAAATAGGCTCAAACTGAGAGAGAGTTGCAGGACATGGAGAGGGGGTGGGATCTAAGGCCGTGAGTGGATGTGCTGCCCTGAGGTCAGAGATTTTGGAAATAAAACATTTCTGAAACTCGATACAGAGGGCGAGAGAAGGGACAATGGGAGGGGCTTCGCGGGGGTTAGTGAGGGAGTTGAAAATATTAAAGAGAACCTGAGGTTTATGGCTGTTATTGGTGACAAGATTGGAGATGTAGAATGATTTAGCAGCTTTCACTGCTCTCTGGTAGTCGAAGAGGGAGACCCGTAAAATGTCCAATGAAACATGGAGCCTGTCTTTGCGCCATTTCCGCTCTGCACGCCTGCTGAGGCGTCTGAGGGCGCGGGTTGAGTCATTTAGCCAAGGCTCATGTGGTGCTTTAGAACGTTTATTGTGGCGAAAGGGAGCAACGGAGTCCAAAATGTCAGTACAGGTGGAGTTGAGAAGGGCAAGAAGAGCTTCAGCACTGAGAGCACAGGGAGAGACCAGGGTGTTGAGCAATGATTGGTTGAAAATAAGGGAGAACTGAGGTGCAGTTAAGGGGTTAATGGAGCGTGTGAGGCGTGCAGGGGGACCAGCATTAACCACTGAGCAAGGGATGGAGGTGGTGAATAATATGGGGAAGTGATCTGAGATGCATGGAATAGGAAAAACGTCAAAAACAGAGATAGTGAGGCCAAAAGACAAAACAAGGTCCAGTGTGTGGCCCTTTTCATGTGTGGGGCCGGTAATAGATCTGGTGAGATTAAATGACTCAAGGAGATTTAAAAAGTCCTTAACTAGGGGTCGAGATTCACAGCAGACGTGAATATTCATGTCACCACAAATTATGATGTGATCATATTTTATCATTATCCCGGATAGAAAGTCTCCAAATTCGATAATAAAATCCTTGGATTTTGGGGGGCGATAGACCAGGGCAAAGAGCACAGGGGAGGATAGATTTAGCTCAAATAGTTGGAGTTCAAAGCTGGAATAGCCTGTGGCTGGAGTCAATCGACATGATAGATGGGATTTATAGACTGTATACAGCTAGACCGCCACCTATGCCTAGGGGCCTCGGGGAATTAAAAAAGGAGCAGTCAGGGGGGAGGAGATCAGGAAAGAGTGTGCAGTCACCAGGCTGAACCCATGTTTCTGTGAGGAACAAAAAATCGAGGGAGCGGGCAGTGAAAAGGTCATTCAGCCAACGGGTTTTATGATTCAGGGATCTCGTGTTAAAGAGAGCCATCGTGAAATTAGTGGAGTCTGGACTGGGGGGTGAAATAGACCGTCTCAGGGGTCTGAGAAGGGCGTGCTCGACGCAACGTCTGATTCTAGTCAGTATGGGTTGTCTGGAAGTTATTAGAATTGGGATGTGTGATAGATGAGTAACAGGGTTTTCAGGAGCAGAAATAGGCATGATATTACAAATGGGAGATGAGATTTGTGGTCCGAGCCCAGAAGCCAGTGGACTGGAGAGCAGGGCGGAACTAAAGTGCTGGGAACTAGGACCAGGGGGATGTCAATAGCTGACGGACAGGTCAGTAGTCAGGGCTGTGTAGTGACGTACGTTAAGAGCTAGATTAGCAGCTAACGTTAAACTTCCAAATTTATTCGGATGGAGACCATCGTGGTTAAAAAAGGAGGCGTGGCCCCAAAACAAGTTAAAATTATCTACGAAATTAAGATCATGAAGCCGACACAGTCTAGTGAGCCAGGTGTTCAGACTAGCAATACGGCTGAAGCGCTCGTCGCTGCCAGTAAGCGTTGGAATGGGGCCAGAAATAAAAAATATCATTCCACTACTAGTTAATAAATCAATGAGGCGTAAAAAGTGTTGTTTTGTCACCTCGGAAGTGTGACGGGATGAGTCGTTCGTGCCAATATGAACCAGGACCTTTGTGATGGACGATGGGATTGAATTGAGGACACCTGGGAGTTTTTCCAAGATAATCGGGACGGTCGCTCCAGGAAAACAGCGCGTAATTGCATTCGGAAAGTGGATGTGTTTAATGATGGAGTCGCCGACGATTAGTAGTGAAGGGGGAATAAGTGGAGGGATGGTGGCTGGAGTAACTACGATGTCATTATTGACCATGGGGTGAGTCCGACCTGCTATCGGGGTGTTTTGGGGGCAGTGGACAACAGGAGAGACAGACGGCTGGAGCAGCTGTGACGCAGGAGACAGCGGTGGAGAGGAGCAAGGATCTAAGCAAGCACCCGTCCGCGGAATAATAGCCCCGGACTGGCGTCGGACAGCTGCTTTTATCAATTGATGACGGTCATTTGTCAGACCGGGGGCAGGCAGCCCTGACCTCACCGAATGGGGAGGAGAGCCGTCGGGTGACAGCCCCGCAGGGAGAGAGACATGGACAGTGAGTGGGGGGAATTCATCGTTGGCCAAAGGGGAGAATGGATTGCTGGTGGTGGTGGTGGGTGGGGGGGCAACGGGAGGGGATGAGCGAGAGGGACCCCCGTGTTTGCTGCGTGACACCATAGTCCAGGGGACCGGAGTCGAGCTGGAGGGGGGTGGAAGCCTGGGCTTAGCCCCCTTGTGGGCCCAGTAGGCGGAGGAATCCAGCCAGGGGACAGTTTTGTCCATATCTCGAGCGGTTGTTGTGATAGCGGTGGGGCCAACAGAGACCTCGGAGTTATTTGAAGTCATCACAGGAGCTGGACAAAAGGAGTCGAGGAGGACGTCTCTGATCTGATGGAGCCGGGACACTGTCGACATCAGCTGGGACACCTCCTGAGAGAGCCGGAGACAACTCTCGCAGCTGGGCGATAAGGTAGGTGACGTTGGCATGATGATGATGATGATGGTGGTAGCTGAGGGTACAGAAACAGCTATGGCCAGTAACATAGAAAAATAACAAAATAGGTGCGGGCAGAGATTGGATTAGCAGCTGAGCAGTGGTACGGAGGTACACTTACGCGCGAGGGTCACCAGAAGGTGACCCGTTGCGTTGAGTAGTCACGAAGTCAAGTCACACAGGGTTCGATGGTTCGGTGATCCTGTGGAGGCCCTTGGTGGATGACAGCTGTCAAACCGGGTACCGTTAGCACCGGCCGCTAGCTGTCAAACTAGCGGTGGGCTATTAGCAGCAGGTTAAAGTGCGATCAGTGCACATGATTGTTAAAAGTCTGTCGGCTACAGCGAATAGACAGATAAAACTAGTGAAATAAAACCACGATGGTGACTTCACGGCCAGAAAAGGTTGAGAACCACTACACTAGTACAACAATTCTGTCCCAACAGGGGAACCACCATCACATAATGTGCCGTATGCAGTGGTTCTCAAACTTTTCCATGTCAAGGACCCCCAAATTTATATGTATTTGGCCGTGGACCCCCATCTGAAAATGTTTTCTGCCAGGGACCCCCAAGAAGAGAAGATCTGTGTTAGAAAAAAACATCCAACTTTTATTTTAGTATTTTCTTTATATTTTATTTTTAAACTAGAGAATGTGCTCCTCGGAGCACAAGTCTCCGCCAGCGGACCCGTGCTATTTTAATCAAATGAAATCACCTACCTTATCTCTAACCATAGTTCTTTAGGAATGTTCTAATTTTTACGTAAAATAGAACATGTTACTATATTATAGCAATTATATTATCATAACAATAAGTAATGAGATACAACCTCCGGCAGGTGAACAGACAATAATACTAATTTTCATAAATGTATTACTGTATTACAAAAATGTATATATACTATGACGCATCTGATATATAGCAATTATATTATCATAGCAATAACTAATGAGATACAATAGGGTAAAAGATATATAGTAGTGGAGAGCTTACGGGAGGACACGGGACGGACAGAGCGCTGCTTGGGACGACAGCTTGGACAGAACCAGTCTCCTTCCGGGACAGACTTCAGTCTGGGTCTCAAACACTGCAAATGATGTCCTCGGTCACATCCGTCACACAGTAACATAGTCTCTGCGTCTCCTTTCCGTCTGCACAGTTTACAGCGAGCGTTGTGGAGAGACTTTGCCCAAATGATGCTCTTTTCCAAAGTGGACAGATGGACAAACACTTGGGAAAGACTGGAGCAGGACTGCAGAGATTCTCTCCAACGTTCCAAAACCATCTTACCACTGGCACTGCCATTGTCACTGTCACTGGACGGGTCGTCATTTTTTCTTCCTGTTTTTACCGTTCTTCTTGTCTTTCTTGGACTCCTCGCCGCCCAGAGGAACTTGGAGGAACCTGCGTTCGATTTCCTGTTCTATCTGAAACAGGGCATGAGCAAGGCAGTGGACGGTACTGTTCACTGGCTGAGAGTCATCCACCTCCATCTCCTATCCACCATTCATCTCTCCGTTCTTTCTGCCATCAGCAGCCAGCAGTTCATATTGTCCTCTCTCCAATGCTGATCTCCATGTCTCTCTCTCCGTTATCTTCAGCGTTTCCAGATTTCCTTCGTAGATTCTTTCCTCAATGTCCAACAGCATATCTCTGAGTCGGCTCTCCACGAAACTCTCAGCTGTAGCAAGGGATTCTGGGGCCTTGGTTTTATAATTATATTTGACAGCAGCAATGTTGTTCAGTATCTGTGTGATTCTGTGTGATTCAGCGACGTACGACGGAAAGCCTTCTGGATACGATTCTTCTTCTTCTTGAACCTTCTGCTGTTCCTCCTCCAGCTCTTCGGTACTGTTCCAATCAAGACTGATTGATCCTGTCTTACCTCACTTCAAAAAGTAAAGGCTTTTTGAAGTGACACACCTATTTATAGAATTTTATTTCGTCATGCGTCCCTCTAGCCAATCAAAAGCATTGGTGTCAACATATTGACACGTGTCACGTGGAGCTTGACCAATGTTAGCTTGGCTAACAATGTTTGCTCACACACGGCGGGACGAAGCGAAAACATATTCTCCACCTACGGCGGAGACAATAACACATGTACAAGCTTGTAGATCTGCTGTTTTTGAATAGCCAACGTATAGGCCTAAATGGATAAAGTGGTTAGAAGGATTCTGACACTACATTAAATACTTTAGCTGGGGACCCCCTGGAACCCCCCCTCAAGGACCCCTGGGGGTCCCCGGAGACCACTTTGAAATCGAGATCGCATAGGTGTCTGAATCGAGATCACGATCTTTTTTCGATTAATCGTGCAGCACTAGTGCGGGATATAGAAAGAAAGAAGACCCCGACAGACCAAGTGTGCCTTGTTCAACTAATGAACAGAGACAAGTCTGTCCCATAAGTGAACACAAGGAAACAGGGCCTCCTACCCTGGGACCCTACCAACGGTGGTCCCGAGGGGACTCAGGAGAAGGAAGGCAAGAGAGAGAAAAGGCAGGGTAACAAAAACCTGTCCAACCTCCCCTACTCTAGCTAGAGACAGCCGCTACGGCCAGGACAGCGTGCGCCACTGATGATGCCGCCACGTCCAGGCTGTAGAAAACCGCAAAAGTCGATGGAGACAACCAGTTTGCAGCCGCGCATACCTCCTGGACCGAAACTCCCCTGGAGAGGGCCCAGGACGCAGCCACGCCTCTAGTAGAGTGAGCCTTCAGTCCTTCTGTAACTGGAGTGCCACCACTGACGTAGGTCAGCCTAATGGCATCCAAGATCCATCTAGAAAGCGTCGCCCTAGCCACCGCCTTCCTCCGACCATCCGGGCCGAAGGAGACAAAAAGCTGTGACGACGACCGGCCGATTGCTGTCCTCTGGCAGTAGAGCTTCAAAGCCCTCACTGGACAGAGACAGTGCCGCCGCCGTCTATCCTCCGCTGAAGCGAAAGGAGGTGGATGAAAAGCTACCAGCTCAACCGGGGCCTGGGTCACCACCCCGTTCTTGGGAACAAACGCCATGTTGGGTTTAAACAAAACCATTCTTTTGTCACCCGAGAACCTCATGCCTTCCGAACTCACTGAGCAGTGAGAGCGCAAGCATGTCGCTGACCCGTTTAGCTGTAAACAAGCAACCAAAAGGCCCGTTTTGAGACTAACGATCTTCAGATCCACCGACTCAAAAAGGCTCAAACGGTGGACGGCAGAGTGCATCCAGCACCACCGCCAGGTCCCGGGCCGGGAAAAGAGGCCTAGTAGCCGGTCTAGCCCGCCTGGCACCGTTCATAAAACGACGCACCAAAGGATGTCGGCCAACCGCCATGCCATCGAAACCCTTGTGACGCGGAAATGGCCGCCTGGTACACCTCAACCGTCGAGAAAGCCAGACCCTGACTCAACCTGTCTTGCAGGAAGATGAGGATGCTGCGCACCGGGGCCTGGAAAGCCACCACTGGCGGTGATTGTTCCAGACACCGAGACACGAACATGTTCCATCTGTCATCGTACGCAGCCCTCATGGAAACGGTCTCGCGCCCTGGATGGTATTCACCACATCAGGGGGCAGGCCACACAAAGTCAAGGTCTCCGTCTCACGGGCCAGACCCACAGGTCTAGGTCCTGAGGTTGCTTGTGGAAAATCTCGTCCCCTGCCTGCCGTAGCAGATCTCTGATCGGGGGGAGGGGCCAGGGCTCGTCGTAGAGGAGAGGATTATTCCTGACCTCCAGGCGCCCCACGCCAGTGCCACCAGTGGCACTGACAGTCCGTGGAGTCTGACCCTCTCCATTGTTGAGAGGACCAACTCCAGGGACGGGAACGCATAAAGCAGTTCAGTCGGTCAACCTGGCCCAGATCTGGCTCGTTTCCTCCGGAGGAGAGGCCAATCTGCGTACCAAAAATTGCCCCTGGACAACAGAGTCGCTCCGCTGTTCAGGATGCCCGGTACATGTGAGGCTCTGGTTGACGCAAGGCACGCGTCGCACGACAGCGTCAGATCGCCAGCTAGCCTGTCCAACACTGGAGAGGCCAGGCCTTCCTGCTTGTTGACATAGCACATGGTCGTGGTGTTGTTGGTTCTGATCAGGACATGACAACTTCGAAACCGAGCCTTGCAAAGTATGACCATCAGAAAAGACTGTCATCAGCTCCAGGTAGTTGATGTGGGCCGTCTGTAGACCGGGACCCCACACCCCCCTGGCCGAGCGGCTCTCGTGGGCGGCACCCCTCCTGTGAGTTTGGTGTCCGTGGTAATGACCTTCCGCGAGACCACAGCACCCATTCTGACCCCTTGGACAGAAGGGCTGCGTCTGACCACGATCTAAGCGTGTCCACGCACCGTGGGGATACCCGGACCTTCCGATAACCTCAGGTGGACGGGGCTCCAAGAGCCCGCATCCACCTCTGGGAAAAAAGGTCACATGTGGGGCTTGTCCAAACGAAACAGGTGTAAGGCCGAAGTCATGAGACCCATCGCCTGCATGCATAGCCTGTATGTGACTTGTCGCCTCACGCGAGAAGACCATAGGCCAAAAAGCTGTCTATCCCGCCCGGGACAGATGCGCCGTGAGCCTGGTCTAGCCCAGCGAGATCCCATGAAGGTGGTCTGCTGAGACGGGACCAAGACGCTCGACGGACGTTGATGTAGAAAACCGTCAAGTGGGGAAACGACCCACGTCTGTGTGCCGCGCAACCTCCTGACTGTGGTGGATAGAAAGGAACGTGGAAAAAAACATCTTTGAAGTCGATGCTGGTCCACCAATCTCCTTGACGCACCGTCCGCAGAGAGGGTCATACGCCCCCCCCCCCCCCCCTTCTTTTCCACCAGATTTTTTTTTGAATAGAAGCCCAGTTGGTTCTGATTCATAGATAGTTTTCTGATAGCGCCCTCGCTCAGGAGAGAGAACCTCCTCTCTCAGAGACATGGCTGCATTACCTTCCGCATGAGAGAAACAACACTGTGTCTGACATAGGAGGTTTATGCATAAAGGCACGTGGAAAACACACCAGTACAACCACAGTGTGTTGTTGTTGATCAGGGGAGCTGACCAGTACAACCACAGTGTGTCACTGCTGTACTGAAATAGACCAGTACACACACAGTGTAACTCTGATGTACCGGGATAGTAAACAGTTTCGGACTGCAAACTCTCCAACAAGCTGCTCACTCAGCAAGCGAGTTAGGAGGGGGCTCTGATGTCACCCAGTCCCGAGGACAACGCGCACGTTTCCAACGGGACCGGTGATGTCGTCACGTGATCCAGCGGGCCCGCACGTGCGGCGCCCGTTAGAGACCGTGGAAGGGTAGCGGTGGTAGGTGGCCACCGCGGTGTTGCTGTAGCGGGGCTGGCTATGTGCTGCACCAAAAAACAACACCGCAATGTGTTGTTGTTAGTGAGGCCAGTTAGCCGCTAAGTGAAGCAACAGTAGCCTGACTGGAGGTTATGCAAACCTAGCAGCTAACAAGCTAGTCAAGGCCAACTCACCATGAGCCAAGAAACGTTGATGTCCGTTTCCAAGGGAACCGGTGATGTCGTCATGTGATCCGGCGGGCCCGAACGAGCGGCGCCCGTTAGAGACCGTGGAAGGATTGCGGTTGTCAACATTCGAAAGTTGTAAACCGTCAGATATTTGTTGAGACCCTTCAGATCCGTACACCACCCCTTCTTTTCCACCAGAAAATATTTCGAATAGAAAACCAGTTGGTTCTGATTCATAGATAGTTTTCTGATAGCTTCCCGCTCAGGAGAGAGAGAGAACCTCCTCTCTCAGAGACATGGCTCCATTACCCTCCGCATGAGAGAAACAACACTGTGTCTGACATAGGAGGTTTATGCATAAAGGCACGTGGAAAACACACCAGTACAACCACAGTGTGTTGTTGTTGATCAGGGGAGCTGACCATAACAACCACAGTGTGTCACTGCTGTACTGAAAAACTCAGTACACACACAGTGTAACACTGATGTACCGGGATAGTAAACAGAAGTATCGTAAGTAATTCTCTGATAGCGCCTTTGCTCAAGAGGGAGGTGACTTCCTCCCTCAGAGTGTTGGCTGCTGGACCCTTCGCATGAGAAAACAATACTTTGTCTGTCATGGGGGGTTTTGTGGAGAATTGCAGCCTGTAACCCTTTAGTATTGTGCGCAACACCTAAGGATTTGGCTTGCAAAATGTTCCATTGTTCCACACACCGAGTGAGCAGGTTGGTGGGGGTTAATGACGTCACCGGCCGCTTGGAGCGTGTTCCAGGCATTGTGGGCTTATAAAATGAGAGCATTGGAGCAGCCCTCGGTACAGGGACTCAACTGCTCCGCTGCTCTAGGACATGTGGAATAACGAGCTGGTTTGTAACATGTAACACATTTATTTTCTTTGGCAGAAAAAAAGGGTACTTTTATACACACAATCGTTTTCTTTAAACAAAGTCTTTTGGCACTCGAGGAGCCGTCCTTGATCCTGTCTTTCGATGCCTGAAAAGCCACTGTCCTCTTCGACCAGCAAGAACTGCTGAACCGGTCTGTGCACCGGTGAGAGTCTGCTAATGTGGTTTAAGTACTTGGAACATGTGAAATGAAACAAGAGTAGGCACAAAAACAGTAAACAGCATGAAACGTTTTAACATATACTTATGAAAAAAACAACATGTGTCCCAATGGCGCCCGATGAACTTGTCCACGGTCTTTAGAAGCCCCCGAACGGGGTTGCTCGTTACACAGAGTGAGAAGGCTAACAAGCTGGTGTTGTCCTAGCGAGGCAAGCTAGGCTAGAAACAGCACTGCGAATAACCTGTTGCTTAGTGAAGCTAGCTGGGTGTTAAGCCAACAAAAACACTGGCTGACTAAGGCGACGTTAAACTAGCATAGCAGCTAACGTAGCTAGTCTGGGCTAACTCACTCACGACCTCCTGCCTCGTTCTCCCCCTCGTCCATGCTGCCGTCGCCGGAGCCCTCGTTGTCCTCTGGCGACGCCTGCGGTGGTAGAGGTGTAGATGGCTGGGAGGAGGGGGAGGAAGAGCCGCTAGAAGGCTGCACCTGGGTGGATCCACCAAGCACAGCCCTCGCTGCTGATGGAGTGCCGTGTTGCACGATTGGTGTAGCAGCCTGGGGGCACCGCGAACCGTGGCTTGCGCTGCTCGGGGGCGCCGGGGCTGCTGGACGGCCCATGGTGATCTGGGGGCGCATGCAGTGGGGCCCACCACACACGTTACCTGGGCCGGCGATGCGGGTGGCTCTGGAGCCGCGCCGATCTGGGACGAATCCCCGCTGCTTCCTCCGACGAGTGCCCTGGCCCTGGCCAGGCGGCTGTCAAGGTGCAGGGTGGGGAGAAAATACAGACAATGCAGTGTCCTGGCGCATCGGGGAAATGCTCCGAGGCAGGAGATGCAGAAACTGTGGGGATCGTCTCTGGCGATGACCCTGCGGAAATCCAGAAGCCTGCATGCGCGTGGTTCCTCCATTGTAGAAAGCTAGCATCGAGTGTTTGCTAGGCTAACGCTAAAGCTAGGCTAGGCTTTAACACAGCGACTGACTGGGCTGGGCTAATTAGCTTTAGCTGCTAGGCTAAAAAGCTTTAGCTGCCAACTCTGGCTTGACCGTGCTAGCACGTGAGGAGGAAAAACTTGTAGTAGTAGAAAAGTTGGAAGAAAGAAGATAGCCGCGGGAGTGGAACTAAAAGAATTAAGGAGGAAAACCTGATGTGGGCTAGAGCTGGTTTCAGTCCGGATAAATCGAATAGTTTTACAATAATTTGTTTTAGTATGTCTTGAGCCGTGTTGCATCTGCCATGCAGAGAAGCAAAAGAGGATGAGCCACGTCACGCGAGGGGTTTTATACCCCTTCCGGTCTACCGGTCACGTGACATACCCTTCTCAGCCAATGAATGGCCCGGGAGTTTATGGTATGTAGCTCTGTGCATCGCCAGGAGGCGCTGATATCCCATAGTGAGTATGTTACGAAGAATTTGAAGAGAAATACATGTTTTATGTCAGTGTATATACTTCAACATGAATAATGTGTTTCTTTTTCTTTAGATCCGGAGGGAGAGAAACCGTTATGACTACATCAATGCTAAGGACAAGGCTCAGTCCAACTGGATGAGGTGGGGACATTCTTCCATATTGTCTCCTTATACATCTATGCATTGCATATCAATAATATTGAATATTATCTATAACATGATATAGATAGAGCACGTACACATCTAGATTATCTATTCCAAATATATACAGTATATTAGAGCTTGTACCAGATCCAATCATCTGAGCGGGACCACCACTGGCCCGGCTCGAACACAATGCTCTGTAGCAGTGGTTCTCAACCAGTGGTCCGGGGACCACCAGTGGTCCTTGAGTGGGTTCCAGGTCGTCCCCAGCTAAATGATGGGGAGTTGGTAACCAAATAGACCCTTATACTGTATGTTCAACTGTTTATTTTTCTAAATCATGATCAAAATTAATAAACTAACTACTGTAACTAACTAACTAACTAACAGTATGCCCAGAGCACAAACGCAGCAGCACATGCTGCTGAGACAACCAAGGGTTAAGGTTAGGGTTAGGGGTTAACAAGGGTCTGTCTACTCCATTTCTTGGAGGGGGCGGAGGGCCACGCCTGCCTTGAGGTGCGTACGGCGGTGGCCCTGGCGCCCTCTTCCTCTAATCCTCTCTTCAAGACCCAGGGCCTGGGGGAGTAACAGTTAGACGCTATAAAAGGCCGATTTGTGTTTTTAACTATATCTGCACCGATCTGCATGAAACTTTGCACGGACACTCCCTAGAGGCCAAGGGAAAACAACTGCCCTGCATTTTTCACATTTGCCTTTCATAGCGCCACCAGGAGGCCGATTTATGTAAAACACATTTTTTGATATTAAGCCTTCAGAATTTATCCTAATTTCACGCAAATCGGTACACATGATCTCTATAGTCATGTGATCACGATGGATCTTTTACATTTTTCATATTCCATCCTGATTGGCTAACATTGACATCTAAGGTTTGCAGGAGTGGCCCGTTTTGAACGAAATGCCACAAATCATGAATGCAGCGTCCGATTGTGGTGACACTTTGCACACACATTGGCACTACATCGAAGAACAAATGCCACCCTTTTAACATTGCGCTATTATAGCGCCACCAGGAGGCTGATTTTGCAACACCTTTCTTTTTTATATTACTCCTACAAATTCAAACATCATGCAAATCGGTACCCATTGTCTCTATAGTCAAGTGATCAAGATGGTTCCGTCCGATTTTTCATATTCCATCCTGATTGGCTAATTCCGAACATTGCTGCCCCACAATAATATACCTGACCTGGCGGAGACCTGTGCTCCGAGGAGCACTTTTTCTAGTTATTTAATGACCTCTTCCATGAAGGAAAGGATTCCAAATAAGCCTGCCGGCTTCTTCTGTATTGTTACTATTATTATTATTATTATTATTATTATTGTCTCCGCCAGGCCGAAAGGCATGGCGAGAGAGTATGTTTTGCCCCCTGTCCGTCCGTGTGTCCGTGTGTCCGTCATTCTGTCATTTTGTGTACAGCTAATCTCTGGCACCGTTGGCTTGATCGCAGCGAAATTGTGCACACACACTCCCTGGATGCCAGAGCAGAACCTCTACCCCAAATTTGTCAAATTAGCCTTTTATAGCGCCACCAGGAGGCCGCTTTTTGCAAAACACATTTCTTGACAGTACTCCTACAAATTTTATCCAAACATCACGCAAATCAGTACACAGTATCTCTATAGTCATGTGATCAACACGGATCTGTCCAATTTTCCATATTTCATCCTGATTGGCTAAGGTTGGCTTCCAAAGTTTGCAGGATTGCTCAGTTTTCAACAAAATGCCTCAAATCATGAACGCAGCTTGCGATTTCCGTGAGATTTCACACGCACATTCCCACTAGGCCGAGGAAGAAATGCCGCTTGAAAATGTTCAAATCAGCCTCATGGTGGCGCTATAAATGGACGATTTGTGTTTTTAACTATAACTGCACCAATCTGCATGAAACTTTGCACGCACACTCCCTAGAGGCCAAGGAAAAACAACTGCCCTGCATTTTTCACATTTGCCTTTCATAGCGCCACCAGGAGGCCGACTTATGTAAAACAATTTTTTTGATATTAAGCCTTCAGAATTTATCCAAATTTCACGCACATCGGTACACATGATCTCTATAGTCAAGCGATCACGATGGATCTTTTACAATTTTCATATTCCATCCTGATTGGCTAACATTGACATCTAAAGTTTGCAGGAGTGGCCCGTTTTGAACAAAATGCCACAAATCATGAATGCAGCGTCCGATTGCGGTGACACTTTGCACGCACATTCGCACTACATTGAAGAACAAATGCCACCCTTTTAACATTGCCCTATTATAGCCCCACCAGGAGGCCAATTTTGCAACACTTTTCTTTTTTATATTACTCCGACAAATTCAAACATCATGCAAATCGGTACACATATAGTCAAGTGATCAAGCTGGTTCCGTCCGATTTTTCATATTCCATCCTGATTGGCTAATTCCGAACTTTTGCTGCCCCACAATAACCTACCTGACCTGGCGGAGACCTGTGCTCCGATGAGCACTTTTTCTAGTTATTATTATTATTATTATTATTATTATTATTATTATTATTATTATTATTTATAACAATGTGCTACATAACCTAAACTAAGCTAAAATACCTTGTGCATGTCTGCTTCTATTAGAGACCTTTCCTCCTGCAATTTGGCTATTTGCTCCTTAATTTCAGAAGAGGATTTAGCCTTGCAAAATTGGTCGATAGCCTTATCTATTTTAAGAATAATGAATTTTATGTCAACTGTATGTCATACTCTCTTTTACCAGTTATTTTTGTGTGCGTATAAGTACCGATGAAAAAAGTGGTGCTTGTGTTCTCGTCAGCTGATTTAGACATCTCGTCAGACTATACACCAAAATATATATATATATAAAAGCTAAAAATTATATTATTAAAACCATGTATCAAAGTTATATACCAAGGATCCTGTATTGTCGCCGCAATACTACTGAATAAACTCTTTATTCTTAGCACAGGTACATCATTTAGGCCTACTTTTTATTTCTATACCGCGGTCACTTCACCAACTGCGACAGTTACTATGCTATACTCGTCAGTATAATCTCACTGTCCACTGGTGACTCACAATAACTAATGAGTCCCACTATCTTATAGCTTTAAGTACCTTGCATCTCCTGACAGCGCAGGAGATTGCACGCACACCCCAGGTGTCGTGCTGATCCTATTACGCTCCAAGCATAAGGGTATATAGCTTTACAACAATAACATTTGTGGGTAAACGGGTGAAGGAAGTCAGCATTAAATATAAATGAATACATTTAATGGAGGACTCACCTTTAAATACCGATCCCACTTTCTGACACCAAGTTGTAATGATTTTATTTTCTAGGTCATTCAAAGTCTGGTCAGATGATGTGGATGAGAGAAGTTCATAGGAAAACACAAGGTGATGTCTTAGTTATAGCAGCATAGAAGAGGAGTGATCGACCGGGAACACATTGGCCCTCATTTATCAACGGAGCGTATAAACCAGCTTATATTTTTCCATATATTCGGCCGTACACCAACGTCGAAGTCACATTTATCAACGAATCCTATACAGGCAATCCTAGCGTACATTGGGTCGCAGCCTTGATAAATGTCACGGCTGAAACCGAGCGTCATTTAAATAACACGCCCTTAAATATTCTCGAAACACCCCGATTTTACGACATGAAGAACCAGAATACGACCAAAGAAAGAGTTTCGCCGGCTCGCCTCGCCTCACTGCCTGTCAAGTCACACACACACACGCACGCACACGCCTCTCTCTCTCTCTCATACACACCCAACTGTGTCTTTCATAATCCGTTACGGTACAATCTTTGTCAGTCACGTAGGCTTGTAGCCTACATGAATGACATATTATGATACCAATCACATCGCCATGAATGGAATATGTTTGTATATTTATTTACCCTATACCGAGCAGTGCGCGTTCGAGTTACACTAAAGCAGTCATGTAGACTATATTCCCCATGAGACTCGGGCGGTCTGCAGACTGCAGTGATCCCGTGCCGCCACGTTATAAGAGATTGGAGCGCCGGGTTTATATCCTTAACCCAGCCAGGTTGTAGCCTACATAACTCTCTAGGACATAACTCCATACCATAGGACAAGCTACTGTAAGTTTGTAGACACTGTCCATGAAAAAGATGGTCGGGAGTTCCGACCGCGGGACTCCCGACGCAAAAGCGCTCGTATATTCTGAAAATAGCAGATGTACAAGCTCACAAGACGTTGCGATCTTGTAGATCTGCTATTTTCAATGCAGCCAGATCTGCAATCTTATTGATTGATTGATTGATTGACATTTTTATTAGGCAAAAGAATGTAAAACAACACAGTTACATTTATGATGCTTTTGTCTAAAAGGTCCGGCCAAAAAAGTCCTTGCGGACTGAATTTATCTGACTTATCTGAATGACTGTTAAAGCAGTTCGTTTAAATTACTTTAGAAAATGTAATTTTTTCACAGGGATTATTTTATAGTGTAGATATACATTTTGGAGTGGATATATGTGTCCAGATGCCTGTCAGACAGTTAGACAATGCTGCTCCGCAGGTCTATAATGGAACAAACGGGCGCAGCCAACGTCAACAACTGGTCTCGACATGAGATCTCAGCGTACGGTAGGATGAAGCCAACGTCAGGATATATTGATAAATGCCGAAAGTTGCGGTGATCTCGCAATACGACAATTACTTGGTCTGCACCGCGTTGATAAATTAATATTGAAAGACAAGCAGTCACATACTGTATATACATTGACAGAATTAGTGTTGGACAGCCCACCGAGGCGGTCTCGTATGGGAGTAGCTATTACACAGATAATAAATTATGCCTATTATGTGTAAGTGAGTGAAGTGCAAAAGTTCATCAGATGAGATAAGCGAAGACATCGGCAGGGCCCCTTTGCCACATCCTGGATTGTCAGACAGATGTGCTGATGGGAGGATGTGCTGTGGCTTTCCAGAGACCCAAATTGAGCAACGTCGTCAGGTTTTCACCACGGGTGCAAATGGCTTCCCGCACGGGGTGCTATAGCCTCCCCGATTTACAGGAAGGCTTGTAGATGACCAGATAAGACATCCACGAATCCTGCAGACAACTTTTACCTCTGCAAACATTGCAAACATTTCTAGACAAGCTGTAACCACGAAACGTTAGAGTGACAAGGGGACAGGAAATAAGGTTGAGAAGCACTGCACCTCAGCACTTCCATCCTGGACAGGTTGCACCCCTAACATAAAGAAAGCCAATTACTTTTTCATTATGTCAGTGATGTGAAACTGCATACGAGGAGTTAGGTAGAGAAAAGTTAGGTAAAGGAAAGAGCAGCACGCATACATTGTATAATACTCACAACAGCCGGTGGGAGGCAACTCCTGACAGGTATTACCAAACTGGACAGCTCGTGGGCGAGGAGTCAGACAAAACACAGTCAAACAACTTCTCTTGACAGAGCCTTTTGAGCAACCCAATGCTTGTATCACCAACTAAATGATTTCTTAAGCCTAACTGCTCACTAAGGTGGTGGCCATCTTGAAAAAAAGGCCGCCATCTTGAAATTTCAAATGGCTCTGACAATTTTCTTGTCAAGTGACCCATGGAGACTGCTCATGCCAATATTCACGCTTGTATCATCAACTGAAAGATTCTGACGACAATAAGCACTTAACCGCTCCGCTATTGACATGAGGAGTGCTTGTAGATTAGCCAAAGGTCAAGTTTACTAAGTATTGAGAGTTTAAGTGGTTAAATACATGAAACATGAATCCAACATATTAATAGATACAATATTGTGTAAACAAACAAACAAACAAAAAATAATTTACACAATACTGATGATAGTGTTGTCTAACGCTGTCGATGAAATCTATGAAACGTTTAATCTGCAACACAATTATACAACATGTAGTGGGGGGGTCCCTGCTTCATCTCTCTCTCTCAGCTAAGGGGTCCTTAGCCTGGAAAACATTGTAGACCTCTGTAAATAGTCAATAACAATATCAGACAATATCATGTTCCTGTTCTTCCAGAAATCAGGTTCATGAATAATACTGCTCCAATGCCACGCTGCCGGTGTTATGTAGCCAGAAATACATGTTTGGTTGTGGTGATGTCATGGTGATTGGGTCTATACTTAACTCTGTGTTATTTGATGGTTCATTGTGGTGCTACTATGGTGCTAAACTACACACACTATTGTGTTTTCATTTTAAATTGTGTATCTTTTTTTTACCCCAGCAAACTTGATTCATAATAGCATCAAAATCACTATAACAACGTTAACCTTATTATATATCAGCTATTTGAAAATAGATGATCTACAAACACACAACGCGTCACATCATGGCACGTTGTGAGCTTGTAGATCTGCTATTTTCAACACAAAAATATAGTTTATGTATCAAATTTAGTTTAGTTTTGTACAAAATTGGAATGTTATTTTGTTACAAGCCTTAATTTTCAGGCCCGTTGAGAACTCTAGTGTGAGTGTTCCTCCAGGACACAGGATGCTACTGTACCTCCTCTCTCTGACACACACGAACTGAGGAGTCCAGAGACCACACCCTGAACCCAGCATAGAGAGGTTTAGTGAATGTGGATTGGAAGGTGTGCAGGTGTGTCAGTGTGTCAGAGGATACTGTGTAGAAGGACACAGTGGCAGCAGGCCAGTCAACATACACTGCTACTCTACCGGAAGTAGAGGAGGGACGGACTGGGAGGACAGTTTTCTTCTTATTGTGAAACACAGTGTACCTGTTATCACCAACACATACCAGACTCCAGGACTTGTCATTCGATCCAAACCGACTGTTTTCACCATGTCTGTTGATTCCTCTGTATGTCACTGCTATCTCAACACATCTACTCCACAAAGACTGTGACCAGTCTTTAAATCTGTCTGGGTGATCAGGATACTTCTGATCCTTCCACACACGTGCCACCTCTCTGTTGTTAAATGTTCCAATATTTTGTATTCCAAATGTTTAAACATTTTAACAAAACAAATCTTGTAGGGCGGCCCCTGGCACAACAATATGTTCAAGAGGGGGTCTGCAGCCAAACATGTATTAATTTGGGGTCCTTGACATGAAAAAAGTTATTATTCTTTTTTTGTTATATTCCTTTTATGGAGGTCCCTAGCAAAACATGTCTTCAGATGGGGGTCCGTGGCCACATACATATTAATTTGGGGGTCCTTGACATGAAAATGTTTAAGAGCCACTGCACTATGGGACAATTAAAATATTGTTGAACCACCCAAAGTAACTTTAAAGAAAAGGGAGGAACCAATTTTAAATAGAAACAAATTTCCTTAGAAAATGTAAGTGTGCCTGCAGCTTAGCCTGGTAAACCCTCCCTCCGGAAATCTCATTTCTATTTGATTCCTGGAGTGAGTCTGGCCTGATCCGCCTTTCTGCAATATTGGCTGTGTATGCCAAACGGCCGAGCCTATCAGCGTCGTCGCTCATTGTTCTGTGATTGACAGCTTACGTTGGCCAATCAGGTGGCGAGTTCGAGTGAGCCCAAAACACGAACGGCAGCCATCTTTTTCTTGTGCGGCCAATTCTCCGCTATTTTTTTACTTCAAAAAGCTCTCTAACTTCTATTTTGAGGCACGGAATTTACTTATAAGATATCGTTTGGATAGAATTTAGTTGTTTAACTTCATATATGTGGTCAATTAATCATGACAAAGCCTATTTCAAAATAAAAATTTAGAGAACCGGTAGGGGCGGGCAGTGACACCATTGTATCCGAAAAAGGCAACCCATTTTGGGTATGGCTGTCTCAAAAGTCTCGTTGCGTCACATTAAGACTGGTGAACTGCTGATTGGCTGAAGGGGAAAAATTATCATTGGCTGAAGGGGTTGTCAGTCAACGGTATTACTCCCGCCCAACTCCAGCACAGCCAATATTGCAGAAAGGCGGATCAGGCCAGACTCACTCCTGAAATCAAATGGAAATGAGATTTCCGGAGGGAGGGTTTACCAGGCTACCTGCAGCTGGCTGGAGACTCAAAATAGTGTCTCTACAAAGTACCACCAATCGACTTCAAATGGCCTGAAACGTGCTCCTAACAGGTTTTTGGGTGGTCTTTTCGGTAGGGTAAAAATAAAAAGCAGCATTTTTTTTTAAATGAATACAAAATAAACCGAAACCTAAAAAAGTGAACTAAAAAAGCCGAAAAATTTAAGGAATAATTGATGATCTCATTTATTTAAATCTAATTAAAAAAAATTATATAGAAACAATTACTCAAATGGTTTCAAGTGCTTGTTTTACCCACTTCGGGTGGTCTGAGGCAAAAAGGGAACATTATATATTTGTTCGCAGACCCCCACTTAGGTAGGCAAAGTTTCGGAGCATTTTGAGCACTTTTCAAAACCAAAAGTGAATAAATCCACTTTTGGGTCTGATGCATTTGTTCGCAGACCCCCACTTAGGGAGGCTGCGCGAAGTTTCGGAGCATTTTGGGCACTTTTTAAAACCAGAAGTGAACAGATCCACTTCCGGGTTGCACCATTGAGCTCCACGACCCCTCAGAGAGTGTGTGGGTGAAAAAAAAAGGGGCCAAAAGGGTTGTTTTTTTGTGAATAACGTCGCAATGGTAATGCGTAACGGCAAAACTTCCGAGCACACTATTCCCGGCCAAGCCGCACGTTTTGATGTATATATTGCCGGGGTAGTGTAAACCGTGCGGCAGTTACGGACGACCGAAATTTGCAAGGATAAATAAATATTATTAAGTATGGCGGAATACAACACGTGTTTTGCCATTACATGGCAGGCACACTTAATGAATTAATAAGTATGGCGGAATACATTAAGTGTTTTGCCATTACATGGCAGGCACACTTAATAAGAAAAAACAATGAAAACACAAGTGCTAGAAAATGGATCCTAACCCATTTATAACCGTGAGAAGGTGCAAATGGAACCAAATGGACCTTAACCCATTTGTAATTGTCAGGCACAAATAAAATAAAATGAATCCTAACAATTCTTTTACTCAGAGAGTGTACAAATAAAACCAAATGGACCCTAACCCCTAACACTGAGAGGGTACAAATTGAACCAAATAGACCCTTACCCATTTGTGACTTTGAGGATTTTACTTTACAGCTGTTTCTCCCTCAAGAATTTTCGTATGACGGCACAATGTGTTGTGCGCTTGATTGAGTGCATGCGTGCATATTTGTGTGTGTGCGTGCGTGCGTGCGTGTGTGTGAATACATATTTGTTTATAGTTCAGTAGGCCTACTTTATATTTCATATTTTTAAACATTCTAACAAAACAATTTGTGGGCACAAACCATTTTCAGATGGGGGTCCTCGACCAATATATATTTTAATTTGGGGGTCCTTGACATGAAAAAGTTTGGGACAAATAAAATAATGGTGAACCTTGAGGTATTGTCAATCAGTATGAATCTTACACAATCATGAGGTGATTAATCACAATTCTTTGTTATGTATTAAAAATATAAATAATGAACAGATGTGCTTTTCAAAGAGAATGATACAAGTTGAAGTTTATTGTCATAACAATGTACATCATTAGCAGTCATGACATTCTTGTCCAAATCAACTTGACATAGTAATACAAATATGAGTATAGTGAGTGATTACATCGAAACAATATTTGAACAGATATCAATGGATCCTGACATTTGTAACTATTAGAGGGTACAAATAACACCAAATGGATCCTACCTAACCCTTTGTAATTCAGAGTGTACAGAATGGAACCAAATTAATTCTAACCCATTTAAACTGTGTGAGTGTGAGTTAGAGTTAGAGCCAGGCCTCAAAAGTATGCTAATTGGTCGGGCCGAGCCGAGCCTCGGGCTCCATGATTATATTTTTTAAATATTTTTTTTGTTTTGTTTTTATAATATATTTTTTAATTCTGTTCTGTCTGTCTGAATGTGTATTTATCTGTTATGAACATGGCGCTGACGGCGCTGACTGACTGGCGTTAACTTGCACTGTGCTGCTCACGCAGGCAGCAGAGTGAGAGAGAGTAAAAAAAAAAACGTGTTACACACTCGCCCCATTCATTTCAAGGACAGAGGCCGCCGGATTAGACCCGGGGCGAGTGTGTCTTGGGACGAGCGTTTTTCCATTCCAGCCACCATGTGCCATGTGATTTAATTCACGGCTTGTTTACAAGTCGAATTTGGGGAAACAAAATAATTAGGAGCTCAAAAACATAATGAAAGGATACAAGAGATATCTGTGCAACAGCTGCAAAGTGTGCATATTTAAGCAAGTATTTTAAAACAGTGAAACCTACCGAGGAAAAAGAACCAGAAAGTGATTCTGCGACTCCAGTTCAAAGTAAACTATTAGCGACCACGGGAGTCCTCATAAACCCAAAGATTAATTGTGAATCATTATAAACAAACAACCTCCTGTTGCTTCCAAGTTGGGGGTCAGTTTGACTCAAACCGAAGGTGTTTAAGAGGAGGAGGCGGAGAATATGTTGCGACCGTCAGAGATCAAAGGATTTAGCTGTAGCAGCGTCAGTCATTCTTAATGACAGGACCACTGGACTGCAACATTACAACACTACGACCAGGTAGGGTGTACTAGGGTCCAAATGTTTCCAATTGGACTGCACCAAACTTTTAACTCTATGATGACCAAACCCTATCCATCAGATTCAAAGTAGACGTATTATTTCTCGAGTCGGTCTCAGACAGTCAGGGGCGGAGGGGAGACGGAGACTCGGTCGAGAGAGGCAGATAAATGCAGATGATGCATTGCATTGCACACTGCACAGAGGTGTGTCGTCGTGTGAGCAAGACAAGGATTTAACTTCATTTAAATCAGCACAGTGTAAGCACAGTGTAAGTTAACGTCAGTCAGCGCCGTCAGCGGCATCTTCATAATAGATAAATACACATTCAGAACAGGAAAAAAAAAATACAAAAAAGAATTCACATATTTTTTTCCCTTTTTTTTTCGGGCTTTCGGGCCTAACATGACGGTAATAGTCGGGTTCGGGCCGAGCCTCGGGCCGGCTCAGTCGGGCCCAGTTAGGGCCGAGCCTTAATTTTCAGGCCCGTTGAGAACTCTAGTGTGAGTGTTCCTCCAGGACACAGGATGCTACTGTACCTCCTCTCTCTGACACACACGAACTGAGGAGTCCAGAGACCACACCCTGAACCCAGCATAGAGAGGTTTAGTGAATGTGGATTGGAAGGTGTGCAGGTGTGTCAGTGTGTCAGAGGATACTGTGTAGAAGGACACAGTGGCAGCAGGCCAGTCAACATACACTGCTACTCTACCGGAAGTAGAGGAGGGACGGACTGGGAGGACAGTTTTCTTCTTATTGTGAAACACAGTGTACCTGTTATCACCAACACATACCAGACTCCAGGACTTGTCATTCGATCCAAACCGACTGTTTTCACCATGTCTGTTGATTCCTCTGTATGTCACTGCTATCTCAACACATCTACTCCACTCTACCTCCCAGTAACAGCATCGAATTAGACTCTCTCTACACAGCACCTGTGGCCAGTCTTTAAATCTGTCTGGGTGATCAGGATACTTCTGATCCTTCCACACACGTGCCACCTCTCTGTTGTTCTTAGACAGAGAGAGCTCTCTGTGTGCTGTGTTTGGATCCAGTGTGAGTTCACACACATCTGAAGAGAAACAACATACAATGCAACACCAGTTTACAAACAAAATACTTAAGAATAATGTGTAAATATTATTATTAATGATATATGAAAAGAATATAATTCACACGCATTAACCACTTATGACGTATTTTATACTTAAGATATTCAAAAATAGCCGATCTACAAGCTCACAGTGTCTCGCACTGCGACACGCTGTGAGCTTGTAGATCTGCTATTTTCTTTTTTTTTAAATAATTTTTAACCCTCGATTTTGTAACCCGGTGCCAATTTGCTAAGTGATCCTGGGCACTACACTCCCCCCACCAGCCTAGGGAGGCCAGGGCCGAGCTCATGCCTCCTTCAATGCATGAGAGCCAACTGACCTTCTTGTCACCTGACAGGGGGGAGTTTCCCTGGTTGGACGTAGCGCGTGGAAGGAACACGTAATTCCAACCAGTTCCCTTCCCCTCCATCAGGCGCCCCGGCTGACCAGTGGGAGGCAGTATAGTGACCAGGATTACTACATGTTTTTGTGAGGGTATTAACTACCCCAGGAGACACGGGGAGAACATGCAAACTCCACACAGAGTAGGCCCTTTTGCCAACCCCACCTAGGGTATGGGCGCTGATGACGCGGAGGAGAAGACACGCCCCCAGCACCCACAGCGTCCCCGGCGGGAACATGCAAACTCCACACAGAGTAGGCCCTTTTGCCAACCCCACCTAGGGTATGGGCGCTGATGACGCGGAGGAGAAGACACGCCCCCAGCACCCACAGCGTCCCCGGCGGGAATCGAACCCCAGGACCTTCTAGCTGTGAGGCGACAGGGCTACCGACTGTGCCACCGTGCCCCCTTTCTGCTATTTTCATTTTTGTAATACAGTTTTGCGTGCGTGCGTGCGTGCGTGCGTGCGTGCGTGCGAGCGTGTGCGTGTGTGTGTGTGTTTGAAGTAGGATAGTATCTCACTTGCTGTTTGATTGAAGTTAATGTTCTTGGTGTGTGTGTCTGTCTGTCTGTCTGTCTGTCTGTGGTTCACATGGGTTTGTGACACAAACCCGGCACGTGCGTGCGTGCATGTGTGTGCGACTGTGCGTGTGTGTGTGTGTGTTAATTATTATTATTTCAAAATATTCAATATCAAAAGTGTCCCTTAAATCTTTTTTTTTTCACAAATTAAAAACAAATTCATCCATAAATAAGAAGTCAATTCTTAAGTAGTGACACGCACGCACGCACGCACGCACGCACGCACAAACGCACACACACACACACACACACACACACACACACACACACACACACACACACACACACACACACACAAACCCTGTCTCTGGGTCTACACAACACGTCCCATCGTGACGCGTTGTGAGCTTGTAGATCTGCTATTTTCACTAGTTTGGGTCCAATTTTTCATTTGCTATTCAGTTATAGCTCTGGCCAGAGTCACACACACCGGTGTGTGTAACATACTGTAACAAATGTCTATTTCCTGTCACTATACTACAAAACGAGTGCTGACTAATCATGTACATATATTACAAGATGCTCTTGTTTTGAAATAGTTTTTCCTCGTTTTTAGAGGAAGTGTGTTGTGTTAATGCTGCCATCATGTAAACTCGGAGGAAATATAAACAATAACTCACACATGGATTATAAATGCAGATTTGGGCCAACGTTCGTATTTACGATATGAAACCATGCTCCTGTGACTTAAACAATGTACAGTAGGCTGTGTGTGTGTGTGTGTGTGTGTGTGTGTGTGTGTGTGTGTGTGTGTGTGTGTGTGTGTGTGTGTGTGTGTGTGTGTGTGTGTGTGTGTGTGTGTGTGTGTGTGTGTGTGCGTGTGTGTGCGTGCGTGCTTGAAGTAGGATAGTATATCTCACTTGCTGTTTGATTGAAGTTAATGTTATCTCTTGGTGTGTGTGTGTGTCTCTGTCTGTCTGTCTGTCTGTCTGTCTGTCTGTCTGTCTGTCTGTCTGTCTGTCTGTCTGTCTGTCTCGATAAAGTGAGTAAAGGGCCACACATTGGACTATTGAATTGAATCTTGAAACAGTGCTGAATTATGTTAAAATGAATTAATTTGATAAACCCACAGACTACTTTATATATTATAATGTTTTACAGCTGTAGCCTACTCTGTATCACTCACATTATCAAACATATTCCCTATAAGTCTTATTCCTTCCTTAATGACTTTTTTAATAATAATATTTTGAAAAAGTAATTAAATGGTGAAAATAGCCGATCTACAAGCTCACAACGCGTTGCGGATATTTTCACTATTCTAAAATGTTTTTCAAAATATACCCCCACGGGTATGGACTAGTAACTTATAAGGCATAAGCCGGATCATATAAAATAGGGCCCATTGCATTATGTTATAAATATGGATCCATGGCAGTTTCACTGTCACAGCATAAACATTTAACATTTGAGAACATGCAGATGGAATATGGAATGCAGGTATGTACTAAAATCGTACATATGTATTAATTACTAATAATTAATTGGAGTTGAGTGAAATCACACACGCGCACACGCATACGCACACGCACTAGCCCTGTCTCTGGGTCTAACAGTGTTCCTCCTGCATGCCTCCATGACATGTAACTTAGATGTTGGTACAAGCATGCTGCATACTTATTGGCTCACTGACACTGATGAGATTTAGGTATTAATGTTGGTAATGAATGGCAAGACATACTTTGGTAATCAATGTGATCCAAGCAGTTTGGCCGATGCCATAAAAATATCACATGTCAGTACCCAGCCCTATAGCACCCACACCAACAGCTGTTTCTTTGAACTGACCATCACTTGGTGTCGCCCCTTAGCTTCTTACATTTTCTCAACTTTTTTTTTCACCAAGTCATAGAGTTAATTGTCACCAGGTGTCTTGTCTTGTCGTGTCATGTCACTTAATATAGCACAGCTACCATTGAATTAATGCATGCTGTCAATGCAGTCAATCTGCACCAAGGGCATATTGACTGGAGTCGGTGCTGGTGTGTCAGTGTGTGCCTTTTTTCACCTTATTAAAACTATCTACTGTAACAATGTGAACTAGACGCGTCGCAATTCTGGGAAATTGCAAAGTGTGGTTGCGCCGACGCCGGTCGCGGCCCCTCCCACTAAAGAAACAGGCCCCTCCCACAAATGTAGCAGGCCGATGACATCGTCATGTCACTCATGAGATCACTTGCTTTTCTTTTTGAGAGAACTGAATCCCCCAAAAATCATGTTTTTGTGTCAAACGGTTACATTTTGCGCATTTGTGGCGCCCCCTATGGGTCAAAGTGGAAATGCTTTTGGGTATTTGTTGAGTAAACCATCCTCGACATGTGATTCAAATTTTGGATTGACTGGACGTTTCGTTCGCGTTTTTAGGCGTTTTTTGTAAAACGGGTCCCTCCCGTTAACTTTGGAATCCAATTACGGCCGAACGGTATAGACTATCAAAATTCCGCTTGAATGTGTTTATCGCATGGGTCCATAGATCATGTGTACCGATTTTTGTGAGATTTGCACAAAATCTGTAGGAGGAGGAGCTAAAAGTGTGTTTTGAAGAAAATTCTAAATGGCGGAAAATCTATCCAGACGGAAATGGGCGTGGCCTATATGGGGAGTTGTGTCGTGACCCAAGGAATCCAGGGGAAAAGTTTTTTTTATTCTACGACCTACAGTTCAAGAGTTATAGGCCAAAAGGTAAAGTGGGCTGTTATAGTGCCACCATGTGGCCAACTGGTGTGATTCTTTTTTAAATAATTCTGCAATAAACTATTATCCTCCCCTCCAAGTCTTGTAACTGTAGCCCTTACGGTTTCCGAGAAACAAATACTTGAATGGGAGTTTTTGCAATTCCCATTAAAGTGGATGGGGAAATTTAATGCACTAATAAATCAATATCAAAAAATCTATCCAGACGCAAATGGGCGTGGCCTATATGGGGAGATGCGTCGTGACCCAAGGAATCAAATTTTGGAATCGAATTTTGATTTTACGACCTACGGTTCAAGAGTTATAGGCCAAAACGTAAAGTGGGCTGTTATAGTGCCACCATGTGGCCTACTGGTGTAATTCTTTTATTAATAATTTGGCAATAAACTATGAACCTCCCCTCCAAGTTCTTTGACTCTAACCTTTATGGTTTCTGAGAAAAAAATACTTGAATTTGAGTTTTTTCATTTTTCCATTAAAGTGGATGGGGAAATGTAATGCACTAATAAATCAATATCAATTAAACTATGTAACCAATCTCTTAGCAAAGTACAAGCACACTATTCCCGGTGAAGCCGGTCATTATGACATATGCCACGAAATTGGGAAAAATAAACTGTGGGAGGAGTAG
Source organism: Gymnoscopelus braueri (assembly GCF_963280865.1). NCBI lineage: Eukaryota > Metazoa > Chordata > Actinopteri > Myctophiformes > Myctophidae > Gymnoscopelus > Gymnoscopelus braueri. The sequence goes on along the minus strand of NC_137623.1, from coordinate 18,822,841 downwards.
CGAATGATAAAAAAAAGTTTATCTAGAAAGTGGAATAAAGTCGGTAGAGTACTATAGTCTGGTTGACCACACTAATTAAACTCACATTTTCACTGAATCAATGAAAAATGTATGGTGCAAAGGAGTACATTTCTTGGGGTGATATAGGGTTGTGTGGCCTTCTTCAGTGCTGTCTATGGTAAGTTGTCACAAAGTAGCGCTGAAGTTTGGAAATCCCCAGTGTACCCTGTGTCTGCTTCGACCCTGCAGAATAAAGCCTACCCAAGACTAAACCGGTGTTTTAAAAATAAACCCCAGGAAATCGTTTTCTCAACCCTTTTATTGTGTTAGGGTCATTTTTTTAACCCGTTTTCAAGTTTAAATAGGTAAAAAGTACCCTTTACATTTCTTTATTGGAACAAGGCTTCATGATATCCTCAGAAATAGCCATTTTAACGCAACAAAATTATTTATCATAATTAGTGTGCAACCAGACTATAGTTATAGATGAACTTTATTCTTTCTTTATTTATTTCTAGATACACTTTATTTTGGCGCGCTATTTCTCCCACAGTTTATTTTTCCCATATGCCATATGTCAAATTGACCGGCTTCACCGGAATCGATGGCTTGTACTTTGCTAAGACATTGGTTACATAGTTTCATTGATATTGATTTATTAGTGCATTTAATTTCCCCATCCACTTTAATGGGAAAATGAAAAAACTCAAATTCAAGTATTTATTTCTCAAAAACCGTAAGGGCAAGACTTGGAGGGGACGTTCATAATTTAGTGCGAAATTATTTTGAAAATAATTACACCAGTCGGCCTCATGGTGGCGCTATAACAGCCCACTTTACGTTTTGGCCTATAACTCTTGAACCGTAGGTCGTAGTCGTTTTTATTCTACGACTCGTAGAATAAAAACGCAACTCTCTATATAGGGAGTTGCGACATGGGAGGCGCCACAAATGCGCAAAATGTAACCGTTTGATGCAAAAATCATGATTTTTGGGGGGCTCAGTTCTCCCAAAAATAAAAGCAAGTGATCTCAGGAGTGACATGACGATGTCATTGGCCCGCTACATTTGTGGGAGGGGCCTGTTTCTTTAGCGTGAGGGGCCTATTTCCTCAAATCAAACGGCACGTGTCACGAACGCGGGATCCGATCGGCACCGAATTCGAATCGCACGTCACGCGGCCTCCGACGGTATTCCTTGAGTCCCGGTAGTCGCGGCCGCGACCCGCGAGCGGCGTCGGCGCAACCACACTTTGCAATTTTTCGTCTAGTTCTAATTAATTCTGATGGTCTCTATAAAAAAAGTGACACTTGTGGTGTTAGGGTCTGAAATGACCCGGCAGAGAAGTGTGGCTCAATTCCCCCCAAATTGTCAATATTCAATGTTTACATGTTTGAGAGTGAGAGAGACCTGTCCTCAATTAGCATTTACTATTAGGAGTAAAATAAAGTTTGAGTTTATGAAAAATAAATTACTTTTGACCTTCTATGGTATACGGGTCAAAAATTACCCTAACACACTATTTTGTCACTATTTTTAATAATATTATCATTTTTTAAAGTTAAAAAATGAAAACATTTTGTTTTAATGTTAGTCTATTATAGCTAGATAACATCATTATCCATTGTCTTCATTATAGGAAATGTAATGAGTGAATTTTTACATTTTTATAATTGAAAAAGAGATATATTGAAAGATGAAATCCTAACCCTAACCCAACATAATATTTTTTTAAAGTGTTTCCATGGATATGAATGCATAACAAAGCAGCTGTGAGGGAGAAAAAAATATATTAAAATAATGATTTAGTTAAATCACGGGTCAAATTTGACCCGCTAACACCACAAGTGGATGCAGGTTTCTAACACAATGCAAGGGTTAATATAATTAGTCTTCTTAATGTTGTTATGCTGCTATGTATACGAGCTGTACATCCACATAGCTGGATGTGTTCTGTTTGATTTCATGAATAAAACAGAATATACACTTACTTGGTGGGCACCTCCTTAAACCTCGTTTCAGCCAACAAACTCCTCCATGGACAACACTAGGGGTGAGGGAGAGACAAAGTCAGGCTAGCATGTTCTATTGATGATAGAAATGATAATTGGTAATAATTTCACACTATTAAACATTAAACAATCCTATATTAAAATTGCCTAGAGACTCGGCCGGTGGACGGTGGACGTCACAAACATAACATCGCACCAAACTGGGCACCAACACTTAGCAGGGGTCTGCCATCAGAATAGCCACACCATGGACCACAGGCGGACCATTGCACCCCCCCCCCCGTGTTCCCATTGGCTGGGGTTTTAACAGCCATAACTCCAGTTCCCAGCGTGCTAAACGGACCAAACTCGGTAGATGCTCTTAGACGGCCAATAGGGACAGACTGTAGTTGCCGTTCGAATAGGCTGGGCTTTAAAAAGCCATAACTATAGGTTATAAAGCGTAACCCCGGTTCTATGAAATACAAAGCGAGAGGTCTCGCTATGGGAGAGCGCCCTCGAGCACAGAAGCATTTACTTGATATACTTCCAGACAAGATACCTTTTGACTGGATTCTGATTCGCTCCCCTGACTGGAGGTCCCGCCCTCCGCCTATATAGTCAGGGGGCGGATCTTCATTCAGTCCTTAGGAAATAGACTTCCTCTTCACGTCTGCCTTTAACATGAAGGGGGTTTTTGCGAGACCTCTCGCTTCGTATTTCATAGAACCAGGGTTACGCTAGTAACCTATAGTTCTATGTTCAATACTCCATTCAAGGTCTCGCTATGGCAGAGATTTGATAAACTCCCTTATTGTAATCCCGAAGTTCCACTGAGTTATACCAGCCCAAGGCATATCAATGCCTGGAAGTGACACTTAGGACTGCATGCGCCACCAGAGGCGCAGTGACCAAGCTGTAGAACCTAGTAAAGGTTAAGGGCGAAGCCCAGCTGGCGGCATCACAGATGTCCTGAATAGAGACACCTCTAGACAGGGCCCAAGACCCGCCATACCCCTCGTGGAATGCGCCCTCAAACCTACTGGGGGCACCATACCACTGCTGGATTAGGCCAACTGAATGGCCTACGAACCCAGCCGGAAAGAGCCTGTTTTGAGACTGGTTTTCCACGCATGTGCGGTGTCCAAGCCACAAACAGCTGGTCCGACTTCCTCGAAGTCTCTGACCTGTCAACATACACCCTCAGCACCATTACCGGGCAGAGACAGTGTAGTCTTTCCTCTTCCGGTGACGGGAACGGTGGAATGAACACTACCAAGGTCACAGGAGCACGAGGTGCGTGCGGGTTCTTGGGAACAAAACCGGGTCTGGTCTTAACTCTTTAATTGCCAGAGTTTTTATGAAAAACGTCAAGCCACTGCCAGCAAATACGAGTGATTTTACTAACCTTTGAAAAATCATAGAATATCTTCCGTGATCGCCATCCTTACGGTGATCCTTCCCCTCATTACACGCACAGGGGTCTCATAGAATCGAAAAAAATGTAATAATCCTATCGCGGTAATCCGTTCCATAGTTGCGGCCAGTTGAAAATAGCATGTTTCACCAAAAATACATAAAACACAGGAGCCGAGAAACAGAATATTTCCCAAATACTTTAACCAGGAAGTCAATGGAGCAGTACATCTTCGGATCTCGTTATCTCCTGGTTCTGTGTAGTCTCGCGTGGCCAGACTGTTGCCTCCCACAATTTTCAAATGTTTCCGGTCATACAGTCTGGGACTCGGAAGCTCTGATCATGATTAGAATATAAACCGGATGTGAAGCTTCCTCTCCACTTCCGTTTCGTCTTTACAGTCGTGCAAATTTATCCGACTATAAATCAAAATCATTTAAGTATATTTAGCTTGCTGCTTAGCAGAAATGGTAATTAAAAAAGAAAATGTAAAGATATTTTAAAATATATTTTCGTGAACGGAAGTGCCAGTTTCCTCAATCGAATTTCGGGAGTTGTAGTTCCAGACTCTATATAGCATTCGGAGATTGTGGAATAGTTGTCTGGCTACGCGAGACTAGGTTCTGTGTGAAAAAGAGAAAACAAAAAAATTTAAAAAATAAAAATCGTCGTTGGCAGGCTGAGCCATAGCAGAATTCGACGAGTTAACTCGTCCATGGCCACACCAAACCGCATACATTCACCCTGAGTGGACAGGACGTGAAGATCACTGACTCTTTTAGCCGAAACTAAAGCGAGTAGTAACACAATTTTAAGCGCCAGATGCTTCATGTCAATCTGGGACAGTGGTTCGAAAGGCGCCTGAGATAAGGCGTCCAGCACCAGACCGAGGTCCCAGGATGGTACCAGGGACTTGGATACTGGCAAAAGATTAATAAACCGTCTCACCAGGCGTTGTTGGCCCACGGTGTCATCACCTATGCCAACATGAAACGCCGAAATGGCCGCAAAGTAAACCTTTAGGGTGGCAAATGCCGTTCCTTTGTCCATCAGGTCCTATAGAAAGGAGAGGATGGACAGGGCTCTGGCACTCTGTATAGTCGCCATGACGTTCTGAGGCAGCCCTTTGGTGCTCAAATTAATCCCGTCGCGATCCAGGCCACGTCCCCTGGGCGCGGGCGGGGGGTCCCGACCACTGCCGGTAGCCGTGGCCCCAGGGCTATTGGTACCAAGCCCCCCAACACCCCCCGTGTCCATTCGCGCACGGGAGTGGGGAGGAACAGTGGGAGAAAGGCAAGCTGCAAAATGTTGGACCGCTGGCGTCATGGTTGAGCTGCTTCCCACACCAGAACGTAGGAGCGACATCTCACGTCGACTCCTGAGGCAAACAGTCCTGTCCAAGGTCGTCCAAAACGAGCCCCGGGCAGCCATGTCACGCCTGGGCACAGGGACCATCTCCGATGGTGCCCCACCCTGGACAGTACGTCCATCATCCCCGTCCGGGATCCAACCACGCATGGTGCTACTAGAGACAGCGATGGTGGTGTGCTCCAGATAATCGGTCCGTGTGCATACACGTGTGGTGCGTGGGACCGAACATGGTATCGGCCGTCGTAGGTGGCTCCCTGCCCCTGCAGGTCGGCGACCACGGCGGCTGCTCCGCCGAAGGCTAGCCAGGCCACCGGGCCCCCCCCAGGGGGGTGGGGGGGGTAGTGCCTCTGGTGGCGGAGGCGACACGCAACCTGTCTCCTGTGCGACGGCCAAACAGGGTCGAGGGACAGCACGTCCCCCAGGCCCCTGGACGTGTGCCTGTTTCCTCGTAGGAGGAGCAACACTGTTGTTATCCTGAAATTGAACACTCACCGGCACCCGTTCAGTGCCTTTGGCTCTAATATGGGCCATCTCCTCCCCTTCTTCTTCTTGCTAGAGAGTATCGGAGATAACAATCGACGTACACCTAGCGTCTGTATACCCTTATCACAGCCTGTACCCCCATCCGTTGCACGGAGACTGGGGGTCTCTGCGTGTGAGGGAGGGGAGGTTATACCTGTCTGTGTCCTACCAGGCCTGGCGCCATGGTGAACTCTGGTGGTCGCACAGTGTTCGGGTCAGAGATCCCTGTCATGACAAAATACATTCGTGCTTTTCTCATACTTTGTATTCGTCCTGCTGCCCTGAGAGGTCTCTCTGACTCTGGGGGCAACAGGTTCATTTTCCCTGTGTTCTGGGTGGTCACACATCGTACAATTAGCAACATCACTAAAATAATCAGGCAGTGATAACGTAGAACATTAATTCGATGTTACGGCAGGTGCATCATTACATGTAATGGTTGAATGTGCAAAGTCCTGGCCGCATGGCCTGATGGAGGACCGTGTGCACCCCGCTCGACCCGACTCCCAGAACGTGGGAAAACACACACCACCTCCCGACCCTAGGGCAGCTACTGCTGCTGTCGCCTACCGCGGTCACACTTGTGGGTGGCTTTGCGGCCCTGTTCCTGGGGCACGCCCCTGGGGGCTCGTGGTGAGCGGACATGTTGCCCTGCTCCCTGATTGTGGCCCCCGGATCTGTTGGCCGTGAGGGTGGGCGACACCGAGTGCCGTGGTCTGTTACTACGGTACGCTGGTGTCGGGGAACGACGGTTGGAGGTGCTGGGCCGTGAAGTCTTCCTGGGGAAGGACTCTTCCAGCGCCTTACCCTGCTCTTGCTTGGACTTCCAGTTGGCCGTCAAGATGGCGATGGCGTCCCCTAAGAGGCCGTCTTGCTTCACAGGCTGATTCAAGACGTTGACGGAGAGGCGGGAGAGATCCAGCCACTTTGCCCTCTCCGTGGTGACGAGAAACGCCATAGAGCGGCCGATGGCGGTGATGGCCCCAGCGGTGAGGTCTTTTGCAATGTTTTCGCGGGGAGGATGCGGCGTTGGACCGAGTCCTACGCCTAGTCCTTGACGCCATGCCCGTTAGCTCAGCCTCTGGGGCTTTGCTAAGGCCTGGGTGGGGAGTGATGTTGGCTCTGGGCCTTCACGTGACACTTGGGTAAACTCTGCGGAGGGTTCCAATCACGAGTTTCCCGTCGGGCTAGCCTTGGTGGCTAGTAGGCCGCAACACGTGGAGTCAAGGTTAGCATGTGGGCTAACCGAGCTGCAGCGTTGTCTAGCCTAGCAGCTATCGCTCGTGAGTCACTCGCTAGCTTCCGTGCTAACGAGTGCTACTAGTCTAAGCTGGAGTTAGCAAGCTAACTTCTTAGCGATCGAGGCTGACGTGTAACAACAAGGAGTTAGCGTGGGTGCTAGCTCAGAATTTGAAGGGAAAACTGTGTGTTTTATCACTTACGGTAAAAGTCAGAAACACCTGGATCTGTTCGGCGTCTCGTAGTCACAGAAATTGATCCTGGCCTGTTGAAACCTAGTTAAGCCAAACAAATCTTCGGTGAACTGAGGGAAAACGCTCTGCTTCCAGACGAGAAGAGGAACGAAAGGACTGAATGAAGATCCGCCCCCCTGACTATATAGTCGGAGGGCGGGACCTCCGGTCAGGGGAGAGATTCAGAATCCAGCCAAAAGGTATCTTGTCTGGAAGTAAATCAAGAAAATACTTCTGTGTTCGTGCTAGAGGGCGCTCTCCCAAAGCGAGACCTTGAGCGGAGTATTGAATATAGAACCCCAGTTCCCAGCATGCTAAACGCCCCAAACTTAATGGGTGCTCTTAGATGGCCAATAGAGACAGGCTGTAATTGCTTAAGCTCTCCTCCTTATGTGTTCCTATTGGCTGGCTTTAAACAGCAATAATTTCAGTTCCCAGTATGGTAAAGGCCTCCAAACTTGGTGGGTGCTCTTAGATAGCCAACAGGGAAGGGCTGTCATTTGCTGAAGCCCCAAACCCTTTGCTTTCCTATTTGCTAGCCTTCAATCAGCCACAACTCCAGTTCTCCGCATGCTACAGGCTCCAAACGTGGTGGGTGGTCCCACATACTTCCAATTTAAACACAAATTCCCTTCCTACTCCCGGTTTGTCGGATTGCCTTGAAACTTCACCCACACACTCTCTGTGGGGTGTGGAGTTCAATGGTTCAACCTGGTAGTGGATATAGTCACTTCTGGTTTTACCAGGAAGTGATCGTAGACCCCTACCTCCTGAACACAAGGTCGCACAGGTATGACAGTGGACCTGGGGACTGCAAGTTTATCGCTGCTCGGCAGCAGTGTTATAGCAGTGTTTAACACTTCAAATGGCCATACTTCGGTGACCATTGTTCTTATCGGCGCAACATAAGACTAGGTCTGAAGGCTGCGTAGCGGCCTGAAAATGTAGTACTATAAAGGTACAGTTTTAACCTATTGTAAACCTACTAGAGTACATTGACACTGAGTTACATCAAGTGTCTCCATACCTGAGAGCCTCCAGGCTGCAGTGTGGATCGTTCTGTCTAGCCGAGAGCAAGTCCACCCCGGAATCTCCTAGATGATTTTGGCTGAGGTCCAATTCTCTCAAATGGGAGGGGTTGGAGATCAGAGCTGAGGCCAGAGAAGAACAGCCTTTCTCTGTGACCAGACAGCCTGACAACCTACACACACACACACACACACACACACACACACACACACACACACACACACACACACACACACACACACACACACACACACACAGTGTGTCTGTTGGTAATGTTACAAAACCGCGGAACACCAGCATCAAATGTCTGGTGCTGCCAGTAAGTTAAGAAAGTAACTCTGTACAGATACTTCTCGAAATGTCATGTCAAATAAAAACTGGTCGGGATAATCCAGTATGAACCAATCGCCAAAGCGTCCAACTTTGGCCGCGCCCCCATCTCAGAAAACGGCTGTACTGAGAGGGCTTTCAGACTGAATAATGGAGTGAAACGAAATGAAAATTCAGGCTGAGTGTCAGGCTAAGTGAATGGGGTTGTGCCCTTAGAACCTGTCAGCACAATTAAATACACTTCATACCCTGTTATAGAACTGAGTGAAGTAGCAGCATGTCTATGAGATCAGTATCCCAACCTGATTGATTGATTGATTGATTGATTGGTTGGTTGATTGATTGATTGATTGATTGATTGATTGATTGATTGATTGATTGATTGATAATGTGAAACAGACAAGCTAACCTATATAAAGTGGGTTTGTGCTATTTTGGAGATGTCTATTTGCAAACCAAACTGCAGAAAATAGCAATAGACAACCACTATGTGCCAGTCAGTGTTGATTTTGTCAACTAAAACTATGATGAAAAATGTTCGTCTTCACTGACGAAAACCAAATAAGAACTAAATAAAAACTAATCTATGATGACTAAAACTAAGACTAAATATATTGACAATTTTGTCAACAAATAAAAACTAGACTAACATGTTAGGGAAGGACTAGTGGAGAAGAGATCCAGTAGAACTAAAAGACAAGTCATTTTATGCTTGGCTGCGCTCGGGTCTTGCGCTCTGAAAATAGCAGCTCACAACGTGTCGCGCTGCGACGAGTTGTGAACTTGTAGATCGGCTATTTTCAGCATGCAACCAAGTGTAAAATCAGCCATTACGACGCCATCAAGCCCCGCCAAAATACATTTTAGTTGACTAAATCAACTGTAGATTTAGTTGACTATAATCTTATGATATTTAGTCGACTAAAAGTAGTCAAAAACAAAAAATAAATCATATGACTAAAATATGACTAAAACTAAATGGAACTTTATTCAAAAGACTATGACTAAAACTAAATCAAAATTTGCTGTCAAAATCAACACTGGTGCCAGTAGACCTGATCAAAGCAGGCAGGTGGCTGGTGGTGCAAATTGTTGCCCTACTTGACCTCAGTTTTTCAGTATAATGGTGATTTGCACCTCTCCTACTACAAGGCACAGCTGAGTTGAAACAGTTGTAAAGGTACACTCCCCATGTATTTAAACAAGGATTGAAATAGTCACCTGTGGAACAGGTTCCGGAATACTGACCTGAGGACCTCTAGTCTACAGTGCTTACTCCCCAGTCCAGCAGAGAGCAAGGCCACGCCTCTATCCTGTAGATCATTGTTACTGAGGTCAATTTCTCTCAAACTAAAGCTGGAGCTGAGAACTGACGCTAACTCCTTGCAGCATCTCTCTGATAGGTTGCAGTTACTCAACCTGAAGGGGGGAAAATATTATTGTATTATATTGAAATAAAATAAGATCACATAATCAGGGGTGCACATAACCTTTTTGGTCTAGTTCTCAGGGGAGCGCCTGGATATGTTACTTGGTGCGCACCAAATAAAGAAATAAATACATTTTACCGCGGCACGTCTCGCAGGATGGATAAAAGAGGGATACATGGATAACTTGTCTGTGCAATGGTCTGCGTGATGCGGGACCCCGCTTCTTGTGAATGATTAGCACTCCCGACATTAACTCCAAGCCTCGTCAAGAGGGCGACTCCGATCCTGGCTGCTCCTGTTATCAATTGTTTGCACTATGTTGATGTGCTCTTTGCTTTTCTAATGTTTATCAAAAGCTGGGTGACTGAAATTATTTGTCCCTGTATAAAAGGCGCTGCTTTTATCCGCCAGATTGGGATGTTCACGGCATATTTTGCACCACATCACGATACGTTCATCATCGGTGACGAGTGCATGTAACGCAGCCAGCAGCTTGCTGTGTGCGCTGTGTCAGGATTCGAGGCCACACTCAAACATGTGCTGCATGCGTCCCATCCCCCTCCGCCTCCGCCCATGGGTGTGAATGGGACGCGTATGGGGTGGACGCGTGCATCAATGTGAATGTGTGAGTGTGGCTTCAGGAAGTAAATTCCTGTCCCCGCAGTCCCAGCTGTTGGTACGCGAGAGCGCCTCCCTTCGTCTGATGTGCAGCGTAGCATGCATTTTGACAACGAATGCGCACTTTTGCACCAGTTATGTGCACCCCTGCACATAATATTGGATCTAACCAGATATTATCAGTGCACCTACTGGGCTCTGTTGGAGGCTTTGACCACTGGCAGCAGCCTCAGAAGACACTGCTCTGAAGCAGAGTATTTCCTCAGGTCAAACACATCCAGTTCCTTTTCTGATGACAGCAAGATGAAGACCAGAGCTGACCACTGAGCAGGAGAGAGTTTGTCTGTGGAGAGACTTCCTGAACTCATGGACTGCTGGATCTCCTCCACTAGAGAATGGTCATTCAGCTCATTCAGACAGTGGAACAGATTGATGCTTCTCTCTTGAGAGGGATTATTCCTGATCTTCTTCTTGATGTACTCAATTGTCTTCTTATTGGCCTTAGACCTATTTCCTGTGTTCACATTAAGTAGTCGTCGTAAGAGAGTCTGATTGGTCTCCAATGAGAGGCCCAGCAGAAAACGGAGGAACAAGTCCAGGTGTCCATTTGGACTCTCCAAGGCCTTGTCTACAGCACTCTGGTAGAAGTGATCTTCCTTGTCTCTGAATAGCTTTGACAACTTGAAGGTCGACAGTACGTTGTCACCATTGTTGATGAATGACACATAGGCATAAAGAGCAGCCAGAAACTCCTGAACACTCAGATGGACAAAGCAGAACACCTGGTCCTCGTACAACCCAGACTCCTCTTTCAAGATCTGTGTGAATACTCCTGAGCACACAGCGGCATCTCTGATATCAATGCCATACTTTTTCAGATCTTCTTCACTGAAGATCAGGTTGCCATTTTCCAGTTGGTCAAAAGCCAGTTTTCCCAGAGACAGAATGACATCTCTATTCTGTGGAGTGCTGTCGGTATACTTTCTATTATTCTGTTTAGACAGATCCACCGTGAAGTGGAGGAACATCTCAGTCAGGGTCTTTGGTGTTGTTCCTTTCTCATCCTGTTCTCCTTTTATTAACACATTCTCCAGAACGGCAGCAAGGATGGAGCAGACGACTGGGATGTGACACAAGATGTGTAGGCTTCGTGATTTCTTGATTTGTGAGAAGATTGTTTTGGCCACATTCTTATCACTGAATCTCTTCATGAAATACTCTTCTTTCTGAGCATCAGTGAAGCCTCTCACCTCTGTATTCCTGTCAACATAATCAGTAGGTATCTGATCGGCTGCTGCAGGTCGAGTGGTTACCCAGATGTGAGCAGAGGGTAGTAGGTCTCCCTTGATGAGGTTTGTCAGCAGCACGTCTACGGAGGCTGGCTTTGTGACATCAGTCAATTTCTCATTATTCTCAAAGTTTAAAGGAAGCCGACATTCATCTAATCCATCAAAGATGAACACAACTCCGGACCCTTTAGAGCTGCAGATGTCTGCTTCCTTGGTTTCATCAAAGTAATTATGAAGAAACTCCATCAAGCTGAAAACCTTGTCCTTCATCCTATTCAGCTCTCGGAAAGTGAATGGAAACATGAAGAGGATATTCTGGTTGGCTTTGTCTTCTGCCCAGTCCAGAGCGCACTTATTTGTTAAGACTGTTTTACCAATGCCAGCCACTCCCTTGGTCATCACTGTTCTTATTGGTCCATCTTCTCCAGGTAATGTTTTAAACATGTCCTCAAAGCTGATTATATTTTCTGGTATTGCTGGTTGCATGGATGCTGGTTCAATCTGTCTGACCTCATGTTCTTTATTAACCTCACCACTCCCACCCTTTGTGATGTATATCTCTGTGAAAATGTCATTCAGAAGTGTTTTTTTCCCATTTTTTTTGAACAAAACCTGAAACTTCTCCCTCAGATTAGACTTGAATCGTTGTTGACACACAGCAGCAAGAGTTTCTAAAGGACAAAGAGCAAAGGACATCAGTAAGGGCATGTTATGGTAATTGTGGAACACAAATGAGAAGTGTTGGTGATTCTGAAGTTAACCACTTAAACTCTATACTTATTTGGGCCTTGTATTTAGTTGACCGGATTCCCTAGGGCTAAACTAAAAATATCCGCCGAAAATAGTTACAAGCTCAAAACGCATCACACTGGTGACGCTACAACGTGTTGTGATCTTGTAGATCGGCTATTTTCACAGAATGTTCACCTCAGAAGAGGGTTCAAGTGGTTAAAAGGGCCTCTGAACTAAGGCTAGTGTTAGGAATATCAGAATTGATAAAAGAAGACTACAGAGTAATTATTCCTAAGCAATAAAAAATGACAATCTATGATCTTCCCAGTGCGTATTGTAGAACATGTTTATACTTAGTACAGTTATTCGAATGTATCCATGTGTCATGTGTTGCCATCACTTTGTGATACTGTGATGATAAAGTTGTGAATAAAGACTTTCTTTTTGCTCTCTAGAGTGTTGGCTGTTCAATCATTTGATCTGTATTTTTGTAAAGAAAAAGATAAAACAAATATAATAAGTAAAACATCTCTGCCCATATTCTTACCACTTGCTTGACATTTTAGATCAGCAGGTGGGAGCGCAGCATGCTTGTTAGTTGAGTCTTCTGATGGACGTTCAGTTCCTGCAAAAGGAGAAGAGGATAATGAAGTTGGCTCAAATGGGACTCTTGTCATTATATAAGGAGAATTCATATTTTATCAGCAGAACTACCACATTTGCCTGGTAACCATTATACAGTATGTACCTCTGTCTGGGGAGCTAACAGTGATGTTGATGTTGACAGAACCACCAATGTGACCAGAGATGGTAGGTGACACCACTATGCCTCCACTCTGAGCTGTGATCTGAGCTGGAGGAACAGCAGGTACCACTGAAGGACCTGCGCCATAAAATCATCAGTGTAAAAATGAACCCATTCAATGTTACTTAGGGCGGATTCAGACTGGGTCCGATTGATTCAAACCATTCCCGAGTACGATTGGCCTCTCCCAGCTGGCCAGTATTCACATTGGCCAAGATCCGCACTCGAGACCATTTCATTCAACAGTAATGGTAAATATGTGCCTCATGGGGGCGCTGTGGACTATGGGGCTTTGGGAGATAGAGAATGTCATTCACAGAAGAAATGTCACTTGTCAGAGTCTCGAGTGAATAATAAAGTTTGACTGTGTTCCTGACGTTGTCTTGAGTTATAATAACAACAGATCAACAATACACAACCAAAGCAGTGTGTGCACTGGTCTTTGAATCCTCGAAATGTAACTCGTCTGTGTTAATATGATATTGGCGTCACGGACGCATCCTTGGTATTTTAGCAGTGACGTCACGGACTAAACCTTAGTATATTTATCCTTATATATACACGTTCGCTACCAGTGTTGGGCAAAACAGCGTTTAAATAATCGTTACAACGCCGTTACCGTTACCGACAATGAAATGTGCTCCGTTACTATGTCAAGCGTCCCCAAGCTTTCTGTTACCACGGGCCGGCGAACAGTGTGTGTGTGTGTGTGTGTGTGTGTGTGTGTGTGTGTGTGTGTTTGTGTGTGTGTCTGCGCTACAGGCTGGGCTGCTGCTCCTCCTGCTGCAAACATGACACAGTTCGAAAAAATACCAAGGATACGACAGTGATGTCTCTTACTTTTTGCTGTTACGCAACCAGGAAGTAACACGGAGTCGACGCTGTTCAAGCAGTGACATGTGACATGACATCACTTACGAATCCTTGGTATTGGTATCTTCATGGGTATTTTTTACACACAAACGCAGCGCGACGCACACACACAAACAAACTAACTTTAACAACCAGTAGAGAAGAGATGGCGAGTCACGACGATCAATCAGACAAGATGGCTTTCACAAATTGGCAGTACAAGCACTACTTCACCTTTATTGAAAGGAAAGGAAAGAATGTACACGTGAAGTGCACATTGTGTGCCGGGGGAAAGCGTTTGTCCACGTCTGTCCAAAGCAACTCCATTTAGGCAAGCATCTCTCCTTGACACATGCTTCCACTAAACTAGTGGCCAAAAACACAAACACCAGCGATGATGACGCCGCCACAGATGGACACGGTGCCACACCGTCCAAGCAGCAAAAGCTGGATTTTACTCCTCCACAAAAACTTGTGACACAGACTGAACTAAACGGTAGTGTCAGTTTTCCTAAGTGTGTGTGTGTGTGTGTGTGTGTGTGTGTGTGTGTGTGTGTGTGTGTGTGTGTGTGTGTGTGTGTGTGTGTGTGTGTGTGTGTGTGTGTGTGTGTGTGTGTGTGTGTGTGTGTGTGTGTGACAACTGGTCGTCTTAAGTTCTGAGACAGTTTGTGTCTTTAATTCACACTAGTGTTAAAAGCACTTTGTTGTTTAACGTTTACTTTTGCTCAAAGAAAATGTTGAAGTATGGACTGTAGTGTAGTCCAGTGTTTTTCTTTATAGTTGACAAATGTATGTGAACATGCTCTGTAAAGCTTTGTAAAGCTTTAAACCAAAATAAGGAAGAATTTTGACTAGCACAACTGTCACTGAATGGAAAATAGGTTACTTACTTTTATTTCAACATATTGAGACTTAAAAACTGGACTTTTGAGGTCCAAAAAGTTTGAGAACCACTGGTGTAGGCAATTACAAGTTTATTTCTCCCTCATGGCAAAGGTTATTATGTGTAAGTAGTACCTGTCTATGTTGTTCTACTCTATGCCCCTGGCTTGTGAAACCTGCTCCCAAAAACAATCGAAATTCTTTCACATATAACAACTTTTCTACGCAAATAGTTACTTTTCCTAGTAACTAGTTACTTTTACAAAAGAGTAATTCAGTTACTAACTCAGTTACTTTTTTGGAGAAGTAACTAGTAACTATAATTAATTACTTTTTTAAAGTAACGCGCCCAACACTGTTTCGCTACACATGTGTTTTTTGTTTATGTTTTTTCACGGCTCGCAGTACTCAAACACTAGCGGGATTATTATTTCTTGTCAACATTCAAGTAGAACTATGAGAAGGTATAACCCAGCTAAAATAATGTGTCATTATAACAAATATATAAATTATATATGATTAGCAGTCCACTTCCTCCTGTTGGTACGGATGGATTCACATTGCATCGTTCCGTACCCGAGTACGCATGATCCGGATCCGAGACTACCTCCGGAGGTGGTCTCGGGTACGGTATGGTGATCCGTTTCGGGGAACGATACGCAACATTCACACTATCACAACATCAGCCAAGTGTTCCAGGGTGCGCACCCGGGACCATAGTGTGAATCCACCCTAACTCTCAGAAATAGAAAGCTGATGCAATGATTACAGTTTTACATGACTATTGGAAATTAGAGAAGGAGTTAAAACAACTTATTGACGTTTTTCAAATGTATCCATTGCCACCACTTTGTGGTATTGTGATGATAAAGCTGTGAATAAAGACTTTCTTACAGCTCTCTAGTGTTGGCAGTTAATTCAATGTAAAGCAGGTAAAACTTATCTGCCCATATGTGACTGAATTCAACATTTAAAACATTTATTATTTTCATTTCTTATGAACTTAAGCACAAAATCATTGCTGTGGCTAGCTCTATTCTGACCCACATGTTGATGCATTTATTATAAATGTTCATATTTACATGTCAATTTAAGCTCTGACATTTATGTCACACATACTTTAGTATGTCTGGAGTCTCGATGTCTATTAACTCATTTTGGACGGAAAATTATTCTTCTGACTTTCTCTGCTTTACTGAACGATGCCATCTAGTGAGATGACTAGTCGTCCGTTAAAATCAATCACATATACTGTATATTACCTTTGGCTTGACATTGCAGATCAGCAGGTGGGAGTGCAGCATGACTGTTAGCTGAGTCTTCTGATGTAAGTTCAGATCCTGCGTAAGTAGAAGAGGATAATGGAGAGGACATGACATTCTTGAAATGGGACTGGTCGTTATAACATTATGACATTTGTATTTTTTAAGTAGAAAATATTAGCCTAACCAATATATTCAGCCTGTGGAGCTGACACTGATATAGCTATATTCAGTTAAAAATATCAATGTAATGGATGATGCATCACAATTCCTCCCAATTGATACCAGGTGTGTCTAATAATGACCTCATGGTAGCTGAAAGCCTGAAAAGCTTCCACTCTATGGGACTGTTGCTATAAATTATATAAAGGTTGCTACATTTACCGGCCATTTTCATTTTCAATTAATGTGTGTAAAAAAATGCTGCTTTGATGTTTATCCCCCCTTCAACTGGCATCAATGTATACAGTAGCCTCATTTGGTCCATGCTTGTCTCCTTGGCTTGAATCCTGGCACGGAACTCATGATGGACCATTGTTCCTAGACTATCTATTATAGCCATGACTGTGTTAACGTTTTGAATCAACTGGGACCTGTTCTGCATCACAAAATGTGCTGTTTGCAAGAAGAAAAATAAAAGAGTGGTTGAGAAATGCATCACAGAGTATGTCATTATATTAATGAAAGATAAACTCTGCATCTCTACATCCCCACATAAATAAATAGTACTGTAATAGCATTGAACTGTACCAAGGACGTAAAACTCTCACCTTTTTCTGCATCCATTTCATCTGAAGTTGAGTCGTCAACACCATCCTGTTGTACAAGTTATTTTAATCACTTTGTGCTTGAGCGCTATCGAACAACGTTAGGTCTTGTATGATATCGACTACAGAAGTGGTTTTCAACCTGAAATCCAACACCTGAAATGTGTGTTTGTTTTTTTTCCGATTGTTAGATAGATTGTATATAGCTATAACCATCTAGAGTTAGGTCTATGCTTAGATTTCAATTAAATGTCACCTCATAGCGATGCAGAGGTCACAGAGACACAATTGAACTAAAGATCAGTGAGGTAGGTTTTGGGTCACATAAAGAACCTTTCATCCATTCTATAGAGCTGGGGAGGTTTGGAGACATACGGGAAGATATGTTTCCTTACAGTTGTGACTAACCCACATTGTGTATTCCTCTGAAATGAACAGGCATCACTAAAATCGGCAAATAGTGTAGTATATTAAAATAGCATAGTTCTAGAAATATCTAAGATGAACACACATTAAGGACTCACACGGCCTGATTTGAACCACACACCTTCTTTGTCGTACAAGAATGATGCACAAAAGGAGCAAACATAGTGATCTGCTCTTTTCACTGGAACATTTCCTCAAAAGTAATGTTTTTGGGCATTCAAGGTTTCCAAACAACAGAGGCACTATCTATGCTGTCGGGCAGAAACCAGCTAACTCAAATATGTAAAATCTTCAGGAAATGAAAACACAAAATATAATATTATCAGGAAATTAAGAATACTGCCTCATCAAAGTTGGTATTGTGACTTTATAAATTGTCAGATACTTGCATGTGTCATTATATTATCACCACTTTACCCAAATCTAGCTCAGGTAGAGTTAGGAGGTTTTGTCCATCATTGATAAGAACAGCTGACAATGGATCTCCAAGCTCACAATGCATCACAAAGCTTGAATTAATGCCCTGATGCTTCATGACACTGCTTATATAGGCCTACAATCAGGGCCAGATTTAGGGTTGTGGGGGCCCCTGGGCTGGAGTCATTGATGAGGACCCCCTACCACAAAATGACAAACTACAACTACTCAAACTAGGAATTATGACACGCTTATTATTGGCATAATTGAAAGCACATGAGGAAAAAGCAAGGCCGTACACCGAGAACGACAGGACAAATTATAATATAGGGCATTAGCCAAAAGCCTTGTGGTATTTGTGGTTGTTGACGACAGTAACCTAATCATGCTGCTGCACTTAACTGTATTGTAGCCTACAGTAGGCTATTACAAATTAATACCGCGGCACGGACACTGGAGGTGCGTCAGTCCCTCCTCAGTTTCCTTAAGGCATGATAGCCTATTTTCATTTTTACGTGACACTTTGGCTCAGATGGCCCGCAGGCAAACACACTGAGGGACCTAATAATTCAGCTCTAAATGCAATACATCGTTTGACATTTATTTTGCATTTTTTATATATAGGTGTTGACAAATGTTGGGCACATATATATTTTATTTGAGGTTTGCCACTGTTGTAATTGATTTTGGCATGAAGAATAAAGGCATTCTAAAGACATACGCACATTTCAGCCCTGGTAAGACAGCCTTGGGGCTGACCTGAGAACGTGCGCACCTGACGCACAAAACACAGACCAAAAAACATTAATGAATCTGACTGCAGGTGTAGGATTTGTCTTAAATGCCGGTACGTACAAAATATGGTCGTAAACCGCTTGATGAATCGGGGCCAATGATTTTTAAGTCCACCGAAATAATGACTTGAAGATTAAGGATGATTTGATTGTAATATAGTACAAGAATAGTATAACTATCTGTGAATGTTGGGAATTGTTGGGAATTCACCAATCAGGCTGGAATGTGAACAAGCGGACAGATCGGACGGATCCGTCTTGATCACTTGACTAAAGAGATTATATGTACCGATTTGCATGATCTTTGGACAACATTTGTAGGAGTAACATAAAAAGAGTGTTTTGCAAAAATCGGCCTCCTGGTGGCACTATAATAGAGCAATGTTGAAAGGGTGGCATTTGTTCCCCAACGTAGGAACGCTGCGTTCATGATTTGCGGCATTTTGTTCAAAACGGGCCACTTTTGCAAACTTTAGATGTCAATGCTCTTCATCAACACAAAGCCACAGGCCTCGACAATATCCCCGCCAAATTTCTAAAAGACTCAGCCGCCTCCATTGCTCCAATCATTACCCACATAATAAACCTCTCCATCATACAGGGACGGGTCCCTAACGATTTCAAAAAAGAAAGGGTGACCCCTCTGTACAAAAAAGGAAACAAATTAGACCCTGGCAACTACCGCCCTATTTCTATTCTTAGCTCCATCTCGAAAGTCATGGAAAAAATAGTCTATGAACAGGTCGATAAGTATCTTGCGGAAAAAAATCTAATCTACAAATTCCAATCTGGTTTCAGAACAAACCACTCCACTGACACATGCCTTCTCTATTTGAACGACTCTATCAAACAAGATGTCGACAAGGGCAAATATTGCGGCATGGTCATGCTGGACCTCCAGAAGGCCTTTGACACCGTTAATCACCCAATTATGATCAATAAGCTCAAAGCAATAGGTTTTGATGATACGTCAGTGAACTGGATGAGATCCTACCTGGAAGGGAGGGAGCAAGTGGTGGAAGTAAACGGCACCCAGTCCCCCCCCTCCCTGTGACTTGTGGTGTCCCACAAGGAAGCATACTAGGACCTTTACTGTTCCTGATATATGTGAATAACATGTCATCAGCCTGCGACTGCAAACTGTTCCTGTTCGCAGATGACTCGGCCCTGCTAGTCTCGGACAGGGACAGGCTGCAGGTTGAGAAAACTCTCAGCTCCGAACTCAACAAGATCTGCATCTGGCTCTCTGACAACAAACTTTCATTACACCTGGGTAAAACTGAATCCATCCTCTTTGGGTCCAGTCCTAACCTTAGCAAGGCAGAGAGTTTCACGATCAAAGTGGGTGATGATGTCATCAAAAGAAAGGATGAAATTACCTACCTGGGCTCCATCTTGGAGGCAAACCTCTCTGGTAACAAAAACGCCGAAAAAGTGATCAAAAATGTCAACCAAACAACACGCTATTTGTGGAGGATTGATCGTCTAGTCAGTAAGAATACTCTGAAAATTCTTGCAGGGGCCCTCATTCAAGGTCATTATGATTATGCATGCACTTCATGGTATCACAACACCTCCAAGGCCTTAAAAACAAGGCTCCAAACATCCCAAAACAAACTTTTAAGGCTACTTCTTGGCCTCAATCACAAAACCCATCTAACCCCTGCTCATTTTGCTAGGATTGGAGGGCTTAGGGTTGAGGACAGAGTACAGCAACTTGCTATGGGCCTGGTCTTCAAGATACACCACAACATTGGGATCCCCCTGTATTTGTCAAAATACTTCCAAAATGTTAATGCAGTCCATGATCATAACACCAGAGGCAGCTCCACAAATCATGTTCAACCCAGATTTGGCTCAACTAAGGGAATAAGATCCTTGCGGGCTTGTTTCCAATGAGGGCCTGTGAGCAATTAGGGGTTAAGAGTCTTGCTCAGGGACAAATTTCATTTCATCGACACATATGCTGGCGTGGCCTGGAATCGTACCTGGGGCAACCAGGGCCTCTGGCTCCCTAGGCGGGCTCACTAACCACTCAGCTATGGCCGCCCCAATGAACTCGTCCTCATGCTATTCATCAAAAATGTGGAATGCCCTACCAAAAGGAGTAAAGGAGTGTAAAACCCTACTCACTCTCAAAACTGCCCTAAAGATACACCTTCAGGAGGCTGCAATTCGAAAATGGCCCCTGTCTAAGTCTTAACCTACCCCCCCCTACCCCCCCCCCCTCCTTCATTTTCCTCTTTTGTATATATATATTTTTTTTTTCTCTCTTCATACCAGTAACCTGAAAGCTGATTGTATGACATTTTGTATAGTAGTGTGTATATCTATCTGCCTCTTATATTTCATCATGATTTGTGTGCATGGGGTTCTCATCTTAAACAAGCTTAGTGCTTAATGAGAGTTCCAGTTTAGTAGACCTTGTATTGTGAATTTGTACTTCCATGTACTGTTATGTACTGTCATGTACTATTCTCATGTCTTACTAAATAAACTACATCAATCAATCAATCAATCTTAGCCAATCAGGATGGAATATGAAAAATCAAACAGATCCGTCTTGATCACATGAATATAGAGATCGATGTGCGTGAAATTTGGATAAAATCTGAAGGAGTAATATCCAAAATTATGTTTTACATAAGTCGGCCTCCTGGTGGCGCAATAAAATGCAGATGTGAAAAATGCAGGGCAAAGGTTTTTCCTTGGTCTCTAGGGAGTGCACATAAAAAGTTTTACACAGATTGGTGCAGTTGTAGGTAAAACATGAATCGGCCTGTTATAGCGCCACCATGAGGCTGATTTGAAGATTTTCAATTGCCATTTCTTCCTCGGCCTAGTGAGCAGAATTTCACGGGAATTGCATGCTGTGTTCATGATTTGAGACATTTTGTTCAAAACGGACCAATCCTCAAAACTTTGGAAGCCATTTTTATAATTAAACGTAAGATTTGAAAATAGCCGATCTACAAGCTTGTAGATCTGCTATTTTCAAAAGCTTATTATACATTTTACATTAGAAAACTTGGGAAATGGGACATTCTGTATAATGAGTTCTACTTTTGGTACTTTAAGTATATTTTGATACCAATTCTTTGGTACTTTTACACAAGTACATTTTGAATTCCAGGCTTTTCCTTGTAACTCAGTATTTCTACTTTGCAGTGTTGATACTTTTATTTAAGTAAAGCATTTGAGTATGTGGTGTATCAGTATTCAAGACTGATGAATATGAAGTTAATATGCTATTAATACATTATGAACACAAATTGTCAAGAATGTTCCATGTCAGAGTGAGACCAAAACGAGGAGGCCAAAAGGTTGTGAGTGGGGGAGAACAGCTGTAGTGGTCTGCTACAGTGGAGGTAATTAAGGTAAACACTCTAGCTATCCTGTCTATTGTCTTAGGTGCGAACCTAAAACACCACACCCGGCCGAGTTCTTTGTTCCCGCAAAGGCGCATTCTAATTATGCGAGAGTGCATGTTGCCTGTTGTCTCTTTTCCTCCCCACAGACCTCTGGTAAAGAAATACAGACTCGGATTGAATTCATATTGTGTTATTACTATTTCACAGTAAAAGCTTATTTTGTAGTAAGTACACAAGTGTGAACAAATGTGGTTGGGGAGAAACCAGTTAGTTGCATGTAAACTTTTCTTCTTGAATCTAAGGAAAACGTCAAGTCCCCTTGAATCATCTCTTTTTGTCTAAATCATTCATACAAGGTTGAATACATATATGTCTGGTCTTATTTTGAAGGTAATAAGGTGTTAAACAAAGATTGCATAATATGAGCTTGTGTAAAAGTATAGTTTTATAAATAGGTTAAAGTAAATTGTCATGAGTCAGTGTGGAGGAGGCAGATCCATTGTGAAAGGCTAGCCCATGAAGTCTATTGTTCTAAAAACCTGTGTTGTGAGTGGTCAGAAGGAGGTCCTAGGTCAAATGTGTGTTTGCTTATAATATGGTGTTGTTGTGAGAAACGGGACTCTGTGTGTTTCGGCTACACACAGATGTCGTGTCCAACGGGATAAAATGGATCTATGGACTATGCACTGTACGTCGAATTGACCTGTATGTATGGAATGCTGAGAACTCTGACAATAAAATGGAATTGTTAAGAAAGGAAAAACTCCGGTTTCTGAGCGTTGACTGTTTATCCCCCACCTCCGGAAATGGCCCTCATATCCTGCCGGTCCCGTAGGGCCAGAGACGACAAGTACTTTTTCCACCACTGCTTTGATGAGCCTCCTCGGCTGCAAACTTTTGGGGGAAGGGCTGCCCTCTGGGCAGGGGGGGTGGTGAAGTTCTATGGCGGCAACGGAGGAGTGTTGTCCTTATTGTACAAAAGTATTGGTATCAAAATGTACTTAAAGTACCGACAGACAGACAGGCAGAGACTTGAGGGGGAGGGGCAGATATGAGAGCGAGGCAGACAGAGATATGTGAAGTTATTTTAAACACAATGTTTTATTTTTCATTTTTATTTAAAGAGAGAAAGAGAGAGTTTCGCGATTTTCAGTAGACCCTATGCCTTGTCGTCGCAACCTGGGGATACAAGCATGAGATCTGGCTGTTATCTGAAGAATTGCACAACGGGATAATGTTCTTTCAGTAGGACTCAAGTTGACAGTGAAACACTACACCTCACACACATCCAAGCGCAATGGATGCAAATGATCCCAATACTATAACAATGATCCAGGAGGTCAGGTGTGAATAGCCTGCTTGTGGTCGGTCAGTTTGTTCATTTTCTCACACAGCAACAAATAAATACTACAGATCTCTCTTGCGCTCTCTCTAATGCCCAATACAAGTGATCGCTTGCGAGATTATGAATGGACTTGGGGCTATGGGTTGTGTTATGTATTTGAGACCTGGCACTACTGTTATATTGGCAGTTCACTGTTCCTTTAAGAGAGGTTGTTACGTCATCATTGGCGGACCGTGTCTGTATGACAAGCGCGCTGAATAAGTAAACAAATGGATAAACTCTCTAACATTGTTTGAGTCGTTATTATACTGTTTATGTAAGTGGACATACATAACAGGTTGTGGGCAGAAGGCTTGCACAAAGTTATCAAATCAAATAATGTTTAAAAATGATCCTGAGTCATTGACTCATCTAAACTAATGTCTAATTCATTTTGCCCCGTCACACGATGCGTGTCGCAGATACGATGTGCAGTGGTGTTGCATTACTTCTCCATTACCTCAGTGGCAGAAAAAATACTCACATTTTGTACTTAAGTAAAAGTATCAATACTGCAATTGATACATTTCACAAGTTCAAAATGTTTCAAAAAAATCGTTTGAAAATCGCATTGTGAGCTTGTAGATCTGCTATTTTCCACTCCATTTCCACATCTCAGAGGCAAATATTGTACTTTTACTCCACTACATTTATTTGAAAACTTTAGTACTAGTTACTTTGTAGATTTTGATTATCATTACAAAACATACATTAACCACTTCAGCTCTATTTAAACATTGGCTATTTGAAAATAGCAGAATTTCAAAGGATTTTTATACATTTTAGACATTTGATAACGTGTGAAACGGGACATTCTGCGTAATGAATAATTTTACTTTTGGTAATTTAAGTACATTTTAATACCAATACTTTTGAATTCCGGACTTTTACTTGTAAGGGCGCGCTCTCAACAAAAGTTGGCTGGCCGCTGTTAAACGCAGGTTGTGCGTGGCCACAGTTTTTTGCAGCCAGCGGATTCTAAAAAAACACTGTGACGCACCTGTCACTCACATTCAAGACCGTCCCCGTAGCCCGCACCGCCTTCTGCCTTGAGCACCATGTAAGGTGTGTCTTACATGGTGTCTGTTTACTTCAGAAACTGGTGTACACAACCTGTACACCTGATGTGAGATTTGAACGTTTCGTACGCTCAAGTCAAACTGATGATAGAATGATAAATCCCGAAAGTGATGGTGATCTTGGTGTACGCCCGTTTTTCAGTCTGAGCAAGTTTGATAAATGAGGGCCAGTGCGTGTGCTGTTTTCTCTTATCTCTTATATCCTTTTTTCAAATGTATTTTTTGGCTTTTTATGCCTTTATTAATAGTAAAGTGAAGTCAGACAGGAAACGGGGAGAGAGAAATGGGGAGTGACACACAGCAAAGGCCATCGCGATCAGGACCAGAACCCGCGACACGCTGTAAGGCTACATTGGAGCCCTGGCGCCCGGACTGCTAGGCCAGCACGTCCGGGCCTTCTCTTATCTCTTTATTTTGTTAGATTGTTAATGCTAGCTATCTAAAATATAGAACGTCCCCAGCTCTAAAGAATAGATGTTGAATGAGAAAATGACCTTTACATATCCATGCTCACCATTTACGCTGAAGTATACATTGAGCTTCAGCAAAAAGTAGAATAATAACCATGCTAAGTTCCAATTTTCACTGGACCTGTTTTATTCAAATGTTGTAGACATGAGCTGCTTCCAGCTGATATGGTTTATAGTTGATATGCTTCCATGTTAGGCAGTTGTGTAATGCACAACAGCTATGTACAATGTGTGTCTCAGCTGAACGCATCCGTGAAGCTAAAATACGCAGACCTTGTTTTAATCGAGAATTACTTCACCATAATGAAAATGTTTGTTACATTATACTAATGCATTTTCATATCATTGTCATGCCACATAACAAACATATAGTAAACATGTACAGTAGTTTATTACATCATGGGGACCCTGATATGTTGGAAAATGTATTGGACATGGAAGCTTTACTTTGACAATTTCGGCCTCTGGGTCATGTAGCTTGCATGTTCAGTCCACAATCACTCTGATTAAAATATGTAACCTACAGTATGTTTACTTAACAAAAAGGCATGGCATCATGTCTGGTAGGATTTAGATGTTGAATTTCAGTGTTATTTAACCACATTCAAGGTCATTGCACACGGGCCCAGTCACTTAATTTTTTTAAATTCTCACATGTTTCTTTATTATTGCTATTATTATTGTTTGACAGATGAATATCCACTACCAAATGGAGTACCAAGTTCATGCAGCAGGAACAATGAGCGTTGGTTGTCAGAACTTGTCACTTTTCAGTTTTGTTACAGAAAAATCTATGTTCATATATTCTTTGCCAGAATGTTATTTGGTGTTTAAGCTGTAATGGACATAACGTGGCTGAAGAAATTGATTCGGCAACATGAAACTTGATTGGCTTTCAAGATGCTGACCCATTGTAAATAGATCAGATCTTAGACAGACATAAGGTTATGTTGCATCATTTTATGGTAGTTTTGATACAAGTTCCTGTATAATATGGAATACCCACCCAGGCAGTAAACCTATATGATGTGTGCATTCTTTACCTGCCCTGAGGGATCTTTCTTTTTTCCAAAATCACCACGATCCATGACATCTCTTGAGGCTGCTGCTGAAAGAGGTGTAGACAGGTGTAGGCAGGCAGACAGACAGACAGACAGACAGACAGACAGACAGACAGACAGACAGATAGACAGATAGACAGATAGACAGATAGACAGATAGATAGATAATTTAGATAGATAAATAGATGACAAAATATCAATGACAAAATAGCATTAACATTTGATAATTCAATACTCAAATTTCTGTAGACTGCATGGCGTTGAACAGCTGATAACTCAATTTACACAGGTGTGAATACTACTCAAACCATCATAGACTTAATTTTGGCATCGGACCGGTCCAGAATCTCGAGAAGTGGTGTTATTGAATTTCTACTTTTCTGAATCATAAATATTGTGTTTTTCATCTGATTGCCTCAAGACCTTATGATTTCCTCCCCATTAGGTATGTGAACATATTGCTCATCAACATTTTCATTGAGTGGTTTATTCAACTTTGTTACACCCTTAGTGTTCCCGGTCCCATTAGGGAATGAATGGGAAAGACTGTTCATCAAGGAGATGGAAAACACACACACACACACACACACACACACACACACACACACACACACACACACACACACACACACACTCACACTCACACTCACACTCACACACACACACACACACACACACACACACACACACACACACACACACACACAGTGTGTTCCTCTGTGTCACAGGAAGCCACATCCTTGACTACAACAGCAACAAAGGGGGAAGGGGGGTTGACTGCCTTGATGTAATGCGTTTTTTGTTTTCACGATTTTGTTTTCTTTAACTTTTATTCATGTGAAACATAGCATGTTTGTGTAAAACATATACAATATTAAAACAGATTTGGTGTGTTAATTTAACCCATTAATACCTGTTGCTATATCAGTGGTACTCAAACTTTTTCTCACAGCGTGTCGCATTGCAACGCGTTGTGAGCTTGTAGATCTGCTATTTTCAAATAGCCAATGCATATACGTAGGTTTAAACTGGTTACAATAATTTTGCATCTTTTCTGTTTTCAAAACATCTTAGGGAAAAAAAGTATTTTTTAAAATGACTTATAACTACATTTTAATTTGGGGGTACTTCACATGAAAAGGTTTGAGAACAGCTGGTCTAGAACAGCTCTGACAGCTGGGTAGCCAGTCTTTACAGATTGTTTGATATGGCACTGGACATCTACAAGAGCAAAGCTTGGAAAAAAATAATACATCATATATAGTAAGTCAGACAGACCCTGATGAAGACCTTCTAGGTCGAAACGCGTTGGTCATACTGGACATTAAAGAATGGATTACGAACCAACGTGAACACCATGCAATATGGAAGTACTGATCTTTCAATCGCCTGTTACAGTAGTGGTGAGTTTTACCACGTGTTCAGTGTTCTCTCTCTCTTTCTCCCTCTGTATCTCTGTGTTTACTTTGCCCCACGTCCCCCTCCCCCCTCTGTTGCTACGTTGCTACACATGCTTTTTCTTAGCCAAGCCCACACCTGTTGTGATATGATAATGATGGGGAGGGTATCATTGTGTTGCGTCAATAATTCACAGTTTTTTGATTGGCACGTTTGACTCTCAAGGTTTCCAGGAAACTCAAAATAGTCAGAGAAGACACCATTGCCCATAAAAACACCACCTAACACCGTCTAATGTTCTATCAACCTCATATAGACACATGAAAAACAGAAAAAGTGCAAAACCATGGCACCACCTCTTTTTAAGTTTTGGCCTGATTCTATATTAGATTTTTTTGCCTACATTTACCGTTGCTTTTTTTGTTGTTCGACTTGGCTGCTTGGCATTTAAAACATTTTGAGTCTGCACTTGGGTTCAACTACTGTAGACAATTCAGCTTTTCACTCCACTACATTTCTAGGAAAGGACCCCTGGGACCTAAACTTACAAAAATACACTTTATCTGTAGTTCAAAAATAGTTAAAATAGCAGATCTACAAGCTTACAACGCGTCACAATGTGATGAGTTGTACATTTATTTTAATTTAGTAGGAAATTCTTTAAAACAACTTATTGGTTGACAAAACAGAGAAAAAGATGTAGTAAATTCAGGTAATTTACATAGCAATACAACATTTGTAAATGGAACCATTGACTGTTCCTGAAAGAAATCTAAATCTTTTGAAATGAGAATTCAGAATCAGAGCTGTTTCTAAACATAATATTCTAATGTGTCATGGTTACCTGGACAGTCCTCATGTGACTTTTCAGAAAGTTGAAGTTGCTCCATTGTGTTCAGAATCTCCACTGAGGACAACACAGCTCCAGGCCCGTTTCACGAAACCTGGATTAGGGATAAACCGGGTTTAATCAGCTAACCTGGCTTAAATGATCCAGGAATCGGTTTCACGAAAGAAAATTGAAGCAATCCTGCTTTAGTTACCATGGCAATTTAGCTGTGAAGTTAGACAGCCAAGCTTTATTAATCCAGTGCCTTGTTCTTCAAGTTTTGTGAAATAGCTGTTAGTCCAATGACTCCAATCGTAAACCAATGAGTTTTTCCACACTTATTCAATTCTTATGCGAAAATCGAAGATCTACAAGCCCGGAAAAAAATTGTCTTATGGCGGCCGGGGGTCCACAGACCCCCGTGGTCCCCCAGACCCCCGGCTCCCCATGGACCCCCGTTGACCCCTGGCCCCCTGTGTATCCCCGGCCCCCCGTGGACCCCCGGACTCCCGTGGACCCCCGGCCCCCCATGGACCCCCGGCCCCCCGTGGACCCCCGGCCCCCCGTCGAGTGTCAACGGGGGTCCGGGAGTACACAGGGGGCCGGGTACTCCCGAACCCCCTTGCCAAAAGGCAAGCTTTTCACTTCGATTTTAGAAATTAGAAAATTATTCTAAGTGTTTATAATTATAATTCCAACATTCACTTAAACTCCTCATGTTTAAGCCTAACTGAATTATATATTTATGGACGTATATAAATTATATTATATAAATATATTAATTGCATATTTTTGGACAACTGGTTTTGGGCTCCATGATTGGTCAAGTTCAAGGATTCGACTTTCATGGTCTTTTATAGGAATAGGTGAACGCACATTCAGCCTGGTTTAACGATCCTGGCTCGACAAAGCCGCTCCTTCTCAGCCCGGCTTGGCGTTCGTGGAACTGAATAAACCAGGCTGAACAGCGCAGGCTTGTCAAACCTGGATTTGCCTTTTAAACCAGGATAATTTAATTCCACTTTCGTGAAATAGACCCTGGTCACATGTCTTCACTTCATCCATTGTTTATTTACACTGACTTCATTCATCCCTGAGGAGAAATTCAAGCATGAGTCCACTAGATGGTGCACATGGATCACATTAAATAAGAAACATACACATGGGGAAGATATGTATGATTTGTTTTATGGTATGAATAGTTGTAAATATGTAAATGTGGTTACATGGTTGAAGAAGGTTGTGTGACATGGTGTGTTAACAGTCCTGGGGAGGTGAGGGTGTTTTGTTCACTTAAAGCAGCACTTTGTAACTATGTTTGAATGGATAAAATGTAATGTTGTCCAATCTGTATGGTAGAGTATGTTAATACAATATAACTTATACAATTGGGGTGGTTGTATTGTGTCTCCCCGCTCTTCTATTGAGACATCTAGATCGTGTCAAAGGTCATGTCTCACCTAGACACAGGATCTGACACCAATTGTGACCTGATGGTCAAGATTAAATGTAACCCTTGGGCAAGCAGGCAGGCTCTATTAGCTCAATGGTAAAACAAAACAAAATCTGCACTTGCCCAGGAAGCAGGGTTCAAATCCGGGTTAGAAGAGGAAAGTTACATAGTGCTGCATAATGAAGGGAATGTGTATGTGTCAAACAGCTATAACACTTCATGCATGACTCACCAATGGAAGGTTTAGTAACAACCAGTTGTTACCTGGTGGTTCTATCTGGACATCACTGAAAAGAAAGAAATTACTATTACAAAGGAAACCGTTTTTAAAACATTTTAGAAGAGTGAAAATAGCCGATCTACAAGCTCACAACGTGTCACATTGCAACGTGTTGTGAGCTTTTAGATCTGCTATTTTTACTACTTTTGTGCGACACTCTTGTATGATGCATTAATTCATGGGGGGGGAACATAACTGCCCAACTGCAACAATATACATAACTTTGATCCATAGTCAAGACACAATTAGAAACTATCTCAACAAGGTATTTAATGAATGTATACATCTGCAATTATCAGCCATGTCTAGGCATACATAGAGAGAGATCTGGTTATCCAGAACTGCAGATCCAACAACCGATATGCCCATATTGGCATATACTGATGCTCAGGGATCAGACAGACAGACAGACAGACAGACAGACAGACAGACAGACAGACAGACAGACATTGGATTCAACCGGGTACAACGGGTATCACATAACTGGGTGGGACATGCATTCCCCACTCGTTCCTGAGTAGAAAGAGTAAAGATACTGTAGCATATCTAAAAGCAGATCAGCGATTTTCGTGATATGATAATGATGGGGAGGGTATCATTGGCTGCGGGTACATGGACAGTTTCATTCGGAATGAATACACTTCTATTCGGAATGAATGAATGGATGAATTCATTCAGAATAGAAATCCTCATGTAAACACCTCAATTGGAATAGAATATTCCATTCCAGTCTGACCCGAATGTAGGGGTGGTATAGACCGTTTGAATCGGGATATACCAATCGGAATTGACCATGTAAACACTTTATTCCGAACGCTCCTCTCTGTTTGGAATACATGCATTCCTTTGCGCATGTCCGTGCTTATAGTGCTGTCAGAATTGTCCAAAAATGACCTATCAAATCTCTAATTCGGCCACAGTCGCTCCTGCGGGATAAAATGAATGATTCTATTCTATAGCGTCATTTAATAAGCGATGGTTAAGCCCAGACTTGTCCAGGAGAACGGACGCTCCAAGGATTGCTGGCCTAGGCTACACTTATATGGATCTTTTTCTAAACGGGTATTTTAGTCCTCAGTTTTTAAAAAGAATCCCTGGCCACATGACAAAGATTTTTTTTTAAATCCCTGTCCACACGTAAACGCAGAAACGCATTGATCAGCTGCAAGTTTCAATTTTAAATCAGATTTTACATTTATTTTATATATGAGGGGCCAAATACGTATACATTTTTAATCACATGTTAAGGCCCAATACTGCAATAGCTGCATTGTTTTAATAGCATACGTGAACAAAAATAAATGAAAACTACATTATTAGGGCGCAGCTGCAGCGAAAACAGATGCGTTTTACTTAATCAATTCATTACATGGGCAGCCGGAACGGTCGTCCCAAAACACTACGCCCCACGCACCTTTTGAGCGGGCCATCCACGGCCGCTCCATGGTCGCTGGATTTTGACCCGGGGCGATTGTGTTTTAGGGCGACAGACTCCGCATTCTCCGTGTGCGCACCGCGCGCTACTCGGCGCAGAAAGAGGGTTTTCGTCACAGTGAATGAGTTACAGCATGTTTCAAAGCTTTTTCATAGTAATACAAGAAAAACGTGACACTCGGCATAATGAGTAGCTTATACTTTCTACTTAAGTATATTTTGATGCCAATACTTTTGTACTTTTGCCATAAATGAGCGTGCCTTGTTTCATAGATTGTAGTGTTGCTCTCTCTCTCTCTCCATTTATTATTATAATGACCATGATCGGTCCGGTGTTTATGTATTATTATTTATTATTATAATGACCATGTGTGAATGCGCGATGACGTCATCGTACCTACATGAGAAATGTGACAAATAGTATAGGCTAGCCTACGTTTTACCGTGTCTGGTACCAATACAAAAAAATAAACTGGTCTGAACTTGTAGATCTGCTACTTTTGCATTAAAACGGCGATAACAAAGGAACACAGGCTTGTACCGCATACAACGCTGCCTGGCCAGGAGTCGGTGTGTTGCTTACCGGCCTGTCTACGACCGACAGACCTCCGCCGCGGAGGCACAAGGGGGCTATTCATTGCCTCCTCCCATGCCCACCAGGGGAAGCTCTGCTCCGGGTAGTGGCCCCTGGTCCATGCCCGGGCGTAGGCGGGAACCACTCTGCGCATGTCAAAAGTTATATTCCGAAAGAATGCTTTGGTCATGTAAACGAGGAATACTTTTATTCAGGTCCCATGTAAACAGGTGAGTGGATCAGATTCCTCTATTCGGAATGAGTTCATTCGGAATGAATTCATTCTGAATGAATACATGATGGTCCATGTACCCGCAGCCAGTGTGTTGCGTCAATAATTCACAGTTTTTTGATTGGCACGTTTGACTCTCAAGGTTTCAGCCTCCAGGAAACTCAAAATAGTCAGAGAAGACACCATTGCCCATAAAAACACCAACTAACACCGTCTAATGAAGTTCTATCAACCTCATATAGACGCATGAAAAACAGAAAAAGTGCAAAACCATGGCACCACCTCTTTTTAAGTTTTGGCCTGATTCTATATTTGATTTTTTTGCCTACATTTACTGTTGCTTTTTTTGTTGTTCGACTTGTCTGCTTGGCATTTAAAACATTTTGAGTCTGCACTTGGGTTCAACTACTGTAGACAATTCAGCTTTTCACTCCACTACATTTCTAGGAAAGGACCCCTGGGACCCAAACTTACAAAAATACACTTTATCTGTAGTTCAAAAATAGTTAAAATAGCAGATCTACAAGCTTACAACGCGTCACAATGTGATGAGTTGTACATTTATTTTAATTTAGTAGGAAATTCTTTAAAACAACTTATTGGTTGACAAAACAGAGAAAAAGATGTGGTAAATTCAGGTAATTTACATAGCAATACAACATTTGTAAATGGAACCATTGACTGTTCCTGAAAGAAATCTAAATCTTTTGAAATGAGAATTCAGAATCAGAGCTGTTTCTAAACATAATATTCTAATGTGTCATGGTTACCTGGACAGTCCTCATGTGACTTTTCAGAAAGTTGAAGTTGCTCCATTGTGTTCAGAATCTCCACTGAGGACAACACAGCTCCAGGCCCGTTTCACGAAACCTGGATTAGGGATAAACCGGGTTTAATCAGCTAACCTGGCTTAAATGATCCAGGAATCGGTTTCACGAAAGAAAATTGAAGCAATCCTGCTTTAGTTACCATGGCAATTTAGCTGTGAAGTTAGACAGCCAAGCTTTATTAATCCAGTGCCTTGTTCTTCAAGTTTTGTGAAATAGCTGTTAGTCCAATGACTCCAATCGTAAACCAATGAGTTTTTCCACACTTATTCAATTCTTATGCGAAAATCGAAGATCTACAAGTCCGAAAAAAATTGTCTTATGGCGGCCGGGGGTCCACAGACCCCCGTGGTCCCCCAGACCCCCGGCTCCCCATGGACCCCTGTTGACCCCTGGCCCCCTGTGTATCCCCGGCCCCCCGTGGACCCCCGGACTCCCGTGGACCCCCGGACTCCGGTGGACCCCCGGCCCCCCATGGACCCCCGGCCCCCCGTCGGGTGTCAACGGGGGTCCGGGAGTACACGGGGGGCCGGGTACTCCCGAACCCCCTTGCCAAAAGGCAAGCTTTTCACTTCGATTTTAGAAATTAGAAAATGATTCTAAGTGTTTATAATTATAATTCCAACATTCACTTAAACTCCTCATGTTTAAGCCTAACTGAATTATATATTTATGGACGTATATAAATTATATTATATAAATATATTAATTGCATATTTTTGGACAACTGGTTTTGGGCTCCATGATTGGTCAAGTTCAAGGATTCGACTTTCATGGTCTTTTATAGGAATAGGTGAACGCACATTCAGCCTGGTTTAACGATCCTGGCTCGACAAAGCCGCTCCTTCTCAGCCCGGCTTGGCGTTCGTGGAACTGAATAAACCAGGCTGAACAGCGCAGGCTTGTCAAACCTGGATTTGCCTTTTAAACCAGGATAATTTAATTCCGCTTTCGTGAAATAGACCCTGGTCACATGTCTTCACTTCATCCATTGTTTATTTACACTGACTTCATTCATCCCTGAGGAGATATTCAAGCATGAGTCCACTAGATGGTGCACATGGATCACATTAAATAAGAAACATACACATGGGGAAGATAAAACAGCGTTTTAGATTTGTTTTATGGTATGAATAGTTGTAAATATGTAAATGTGGTTACATGGTTGAAGAAGGTTGTGTGACATGGTGTGTTAACTGTCCTGGGGAGGTGAGGGTGTTTTGTTCACTTAAAGCAGCACTTTGTAACTATGTTTGAATGTATAAAATGTAATGTTGTCCAATCTGTATGGTAGAGTATGTTAATACAATATAACTTATACAATTGGGGTGGTTGTATTGTGTCTCCCCGCTCTTCTATTGAGACATCTAGATCGTGTCAAAGGTCATGTCTCACCTAGACACAGGATCTGACACCAATTGTGACCTGATGGTCAAGATTAAATGTATCCCTTGGGCAAGCAGGCAGGCTCTATTAGCTCAATGGTAAAACAAAACAAAATCTGCATTTGCCCAGGGGTCTATTCCACGAAAGCGGAATAAAATTATCCTGGTTTGAAAGGCAAATCCAGGTTTGACAAGCCTGCGCTGTTCAGCCTGGTTTATTCAGTTCCACGAACGCCAAGCCGGGCTGAGAAGGAGAGGTTTGTCGAGCCAGGATCGTTAAACCAGGCTGAATGTGAGTTCACATATTCCTATAAAAGACCATGAAAGTCGATAGCAGAATCCTTGAACTTGACCAATCATGGAGCCCAAAACCAGAGCGGCGTTCTTCTCTGTGGCTGAACAGCAGCACTGCAGCAGCTCATGAAATCATACAAGGAAGTAAAATGTATATAAATAAGCAAGAGAGGAAACACAGCCGCAATAACTATAGATCCAGGGAGAAAGCGTGGCAAAGTATTGCAGACAAATTAAATGGACAAGTTGTCCAAAAATATGCAATTAATTTATATACAAATCCATAAATATATAATTCAGTTAGGCTTAAACATAAGGAGTTTAAGTGAATGTTGGAATTATAATTACACACTTAGAATAATTTTCTAATTTCTAATTTCTAAAATGAAAGATCTACAAGTGCCGGGGTCCCCGGTCCACAGGGGTCAACGGGGGGCCGGGGGTCAACGGGGGTCCGGGAGTACCCGGCCCCCTGTGTACTCCCAGACCCCCGTTGACCCCCAACAGAGGTCCGGGGTATACGGGGGTCCGGGGGTCCACGGGGCGGGGGTCCACAGGGGTCCGGGGGTACACGGGGGTCCGGGGTTCCGGGGGTCCACGGGGGCGGGGGTCCACGGGGGCGGGGGTCCATGGGGGGCCGGGGAGCCCCGGCCGCCATAAGACAAAAACATTTCGGGCTTGTAGATCTTCGATTTTCGCATAAGAATTGAATAAGTGTGGAAAAACTCATTGGTTTATGATTGGAGTCATTGGACTAACAGCTATTTCACAAAACTTGAAGAACAAGGCACTGGATTAATAAAGCTTGGCTGTTAGCCTGGTCCGGACCAGGCTAACTTCACAGCTAAATTGCCATGGTAACTAAGGCAGGATTGCTTCAATTTTCTTTTGTGAAACAGGATCATGGATAAACATATCCAGGTTTACTAGCTAAATTAATCTGCCGAGCTAACTCAGCTTTCGTGAAACCGATTCCTGGATAATTTAAGCCAGGATAGCCGATTAAGCCCGGTTTATCCCTAATCCAGGTTTCGTGGAATAGACCCCAGGAAACAGGGTTCAAATCCGGGTTAGAAGAGGAAAGTTACATAGTGCTGCTTTAATGAAGGGAATGTGTATGTGTCAAACAGCTATAACACTTCATGCATGACTCACCAATGGAAGGTTTAGTAACAACCAGTTGTTACCTGGTGGTTCTATCTGGACATCACTGAAAAGAAAGAAATGACTATTACAAAGGAAACCGTTTTAAAAACATTTTAGAAGAGTGAAAATAGCCGATCTACAAGCTCACAACGTGTCACATTGCAACGTGTTGTGAGCTTTTAGATCTGCTATTTTTACTACTTTTGTGCGACACTCTTGTATGATGAATTAAGGCATTAATTCATGGGGGGGGGAACATAACTGCCCAACTGCAACAATATACATAACTTTGATCCATAGTCAAGACACAATTAGAAACTATCTCAACAAGGTATTTAATGAATGTATACATCTGCAATTATCAGCCATGTCTAGGCATACATAGAGAGAGATCTGGTTATCCAGAACTGCAGATCCAACAACCGATATGCCCATATGGGCATATACTGATGCTCAGGGATCAGACAGACAGACAGACAGACAGACAGACAGACAGACAGACAGACAGACAGACAGACAGACCCGCAGCGCGGACCCGGTTCGGTGCCCCCGTCGGGGGTTTTTTCACGTCGTTTGGTTCCCCCCCCCCAAGGTTGGTTCCGTGTGCTTCAGCACCTCAAGCCCGTTGGATAATTCACCACTGGGTGATGACACAAACAAATGAGCAGGCAAAATTGGAACACTATGAAACTGGAAACTGATAAATGGGTACTCTCTCCTGATTGGCTGAAATGGTGTCACCTACCTGAAAATGTATTTTCTGTTTATTAAAGAGAGGAGAGACAGGGAGACTCCTGTTACTGAACAAACACTCTATAGTAATGATTACTATCACAATATAGTGCTGTAACCTTTTAACAAAAACCTTTTTGTTTCAACCAAAAAATATCACTTCCTCTACCTTTAAAACATTTATTACACTTTATTAAAGTAACAGCCACAGCTGCTTTCCTTCTAGCACAACATACTGACACACTGACAGTCCAGTACAGACATGTCATCAAACACAGCAAAGCAGAATTAACCAATGTAAAGTATGTGATTTATGTCAGTTTATCCATCGATCACATCATCCTGTAGCTACTAATAAAAGCCACAACCTGTAAGTGCTGTTGTCACATGCATTTTTCAGCGGTGCCAACCGCTCCAACAACTGACCGCGTGTGTTTGTCCGTATGACTGAGCACGGTGTCAACAGCTGCGGTTGATTGGAACCAGTTACACTAATTCAACACAAACCGGAGACAGTGCAACACCTGCGCCACTTTAAAACATGCACACACATCCACAGAGGCTGGCTCAGCACGTACACGCATACACACACACACACACACACACACACACACACACACACACACACACACACACACACACACACACACACACACACACACACACTGAACTAAAATGACGATCTACAATTTGAGTAAAAGTACTTTAAGTACTTAAAAGTATCTAAAGTCACTAAAAAGTAACGAGTGTTTAAAAAGTAATCAAAGTGAGTAAACATACTTTAAGGCTGTTAAAGTGAGTAAAATACTTTACAGCTGTTAGAGTGAGTAAAAATACTTATCGCTGTTAAAGTGAGTAAAAATACTTTACAGCTGTTAAAGTGAATAGGAATACGTTAAAGCTGTTAAGGTGAGTAAAATACTTTACCGCTGTAAAAGTGAGTAAAAATACTTTACAGCTGCTAAAGTGAGTAAAAATACTTTAAAGCTGTTAAAGAGAATCCAGTGAAAGGTTAGTTCATGTAGACACGGAAGGCAGTATGTTTATATACTTCATTCATACTCCCCGGACCCCCCCCATTCGCTAATAGTTATTCAGTCGTACTCCTTTAAGTCAGTACGTTTCAACCTCTTGTCATTTCATTTGCTACAGTTAACTCACTCACGCCCTCATACCCACAGTGCAACTCTGGAGGTTCATTTAAGCAGCCTCAGTTCTCTATTAATTCTACGTGCTTAGCTGTCAGTGCTGGTCGTACAGCTGTCAGTGTTAAAATTCCTCCACCTCCCCGGCCTCCTCCCTGTGGCTTCTGGTTAGTGGGATGGTTCCATAGATGGTTGTTATGGTGGTGGTATGCATTAAGGGTTAAATATGGCGTTGTTATGTTGTGTAATATCTGGTGTGTATGTACCTGTTGTTGTATAATTATTGTTGTGTTATACCTGTTATGCTCTGCTCAGGGGGTTGTGATTGAAGATCTGTGTCATGTCTGCACAGGAATCGTTTAATATCACATGAGCAGAGTCACACCACCAAACTTGATTGCAATATCATTGCATATATGGGTAATGGTTAATATGGTAATGGTTAATAAATGGTAAATGGTTCATTAACTGTCTGGTTATTTCTGAGCTGAAGTGTCTAAATGAAGTACAAATATTTTAAAACTGTTAAAGTGGGTACAAATACTTCACAGCTATCAAAGTGAGTAAAAAATACTTTACAGCTGTTAGAGTAGAAATACTTTAAGCTGTTAAAGTGAGGAAAAATACTTTACAGCTGTTAAAGTGAGTAGAAATGCTTTACAGCTGTTAAAATTAGTTGAAATACTTTACAGCTGTTAAAGGCATACTAGGTAACGTTTTCAACAAAACTAAAGTTAAATTGTATATCTTTTGTGAGTGGCAAAAGTTTCACAACACCCACTCCATGAATTTCACCCCCGGAAGCCTTTTATTTATATATTTTCTATTGAACGTGGACTGGGGGGACTTTCCCGGGAAAATGACGTTCCTGGCCAACGTCATGACGTCGTGGCCGACGTCCTGACCGACGTCATGACGTCGGCCAGGAACTACCGCAACGGTTTCCTGTTTGGCCAGGAACTAACGCGCTAATAACAAAAAGGAACCTCACGCTGATTTTAAGAGAATGTAGGATTGGAAGATCGAAAAAGAACAGAAAAAGAAAGCACAGCTCATGGTAACTAATGCTCCACTGGCTAAGAGAAACGATCCGTAGATAGTATAAAACAATTAAAAGATCGCTTTTTGAAACGCTTCCGGCTTCCGGTGAAAACGAATGGAATTCTGGGTAATCGAGGACTACGGAAATTGTATGCCGTGACGGTAGTGACCAGCAGAGGTTGCTAAAAATCGTTATTTGTGATTCTGCATTGTACAACTTTAAAGTGAGTAAACATACTTGACAGCTGTTAAAGTGAGTAAAAAATACTTTTTTTTAGAGTAGCCTTGAAATGAATGGATGGGGATTTGTTGTTCCTCTAGTTCATATATAGCTTGATGAAATGAACTCATCAAAGGCACCGGTCACTTCAGACAGGGTTTGATTTTTATTATAACGTGTAGCGCTTCACATGCAGATAATAATCTACATGGTTCTGCTGAGACACACAACCC
Source organism: Gymnoscopelus braueri (assembly GCF_963280865.1). Taxonomy (NCBI): domain Eukaryota; kingdom Metazoa; phylum Chordata; class Actinopteri; order Myctophiformes; family Myctophidae; genus Gymnoscopelus; species Gymnoscopelus braueri. Next base: position 18,783,847 of record NC_137623.1, on the reverse strand, counting down.
CACAACACTTTCTGTTCTACACATTCTGACACAGGGGGTACCACGACCATACAATCAACTTGGACTCAACACTGAAATCAAGGCAATGCTGCCCCACATAAAAAAACACATTAAAAACAAGTTTAAACATTGACAACCATGCAGGCTCAGTGCAGACACTTGCTCAGTCGAGCCTCACAGAGGTCAAGCCCACTTCTGCCAACTCATCGCCTTATGAGTTGCATACCAATAAGTTGGGAATCATTCATGTCATCTGTCAACATGGTAGCCTACATACATGTCCATCATCTGAGTCAGCACTGGACGCCAAACCAAACTGACCAAGTGGTGCAGTATGACAAATAGGGCATAATGCGAGACTGAAGTGGAAGAATGCCACTGTTTTGATTTACTCTCATATAAATTAAATATATACTTTAAAAGAACCGTTGTCTTATAGGTATTTCTACAGTCATATGTTTCCGTTGCCCTAAAGTGTTCTGCAGTTTTCCCCTTTCCCCTATGTGTCTGGTCTGTCTGTCTCTGTGTGTGTGTGTGTGTGTGTGTGTGTGTGTGTGTGTGTGTGTGTGTGTGTGTGCGCGCGTGTGTTTGTGTGTGTGAGAGAGAGTGTCTGCTTGTCCATCTGCCTGCCAGCCTGCCGTGCTTCATTTTTCATTAATTTGTTCTTTTTTCTTTTCTTCTTTTTTTCTTTTTTGAGTATTTTTATTTGAGTGTCTGCTTTTGGGTCCGAAATAAAATGTTCCCTTAACATCATATCATCCAATGTAAAACCACATAAATTACTCCTCAAACGTTTGTAATATTTCCTGCTAGGATCCTGGTGAATTCAGAGATATTTACCCTCATCTGCAGAGGAGACGTTGGAAGAAAAGACGCTGCTGAGCTGATCCACCGTCAACCCTCCAGAGCGGCTGAGTTCATCTGAGGGTGTTGTCAGTAACTTCCTCAGACTCAAATAAAACTGAGAAAAACATCTGACGTCAATCTGGTGTCAGCTTACAGTACATTGTTCTCTGCATGTAGGGAAAGGAGGTATTGAGTTATAGATATAGTTTGTGGATATGAACAACAACTTTAACATTAAGTGGTTGTAAAGTCTGTCATTTTGTGGGTGACATGGTGGGGTGTGAGCAGCCAGTTACAGGAGAGCTTTTGTTATGTTGTCTTTGTTTATGTATGCATGGATGTATTTGTTGTATTGTTTTGTATATTGTACTCTTTGTATATTTGTGATAAGGACCCCCTCGAAAACAATAATTTCAATAAAGGTAGCCTAATATATATAAAGTACTTAGAATGAATTTAAGGTGTTTTATTCCACATTGTAAATATCTAAGACATTTGGAGGTTCCATGTTTTTATTGTCATGCAATACAAGATGTCACCCATACACTTACATCTCTTCATTGAAAATAGCCTATCTACAAGCTCAGAATATGTCTCAAGCAATGTTGTGCAAGTTACTCAGGAAGAGTAATATACGTTACTAGTTATATATTACTCAATTAAAAAGTAATAAGGGACAGGTCGATTTTTAAAGAAGGGTACCCCTGGAGAAAATGTATGTGCCCTAATCTAAAATGCCATGACCCTCCCTTTGACTAAAAAAATCAATGACCCTCCTCAAGTGATTAAAACATGTTTTTTAACCCTCACGATATATTGTCCCACGATATAGCCTATCGTGGTATTAAAATGTGACGATAGGTATTGTCATGATGTCATACTGTATTGTAATATTGTTTTAATATTTTTTTTAATAAAAGAAGAAAACTTATTTTTTTGCCAGTGAAAGTTATAGGAGTTCTTGCTGTATGGTGTATGATATGAAATGTAAAGCTTATCATAATCACAGTAATTATTAATCATGTCTTCCATCATATTCAAGGTATTTTGGAGAGAAATGAAACAACCTCCAGTCACTTTCAGTTTAAAGCACTGTAGAGGGGGGAGGTGTTGTGTGTCAGCTGATGCTCGTTGACGCTCGTTAATGTGACATGCATCAAAGCAATTATGCCTCTGCACTCTCAAATAGGCCTATCTAATCTAAGATTGTTTACATGGTATTATACTGTATCTGATATTATAGATTTGTTTTGAGCTGTTGGAAATAACTAGGCTGCACTTGGTTGGTAAAGTCCAGATGACAAAAATATGAGGTTTGTGGAATTTATAGTTATGCAGTGTTATATCAGGACTGCCAACACTCCTGGATCCTGCAGGAGTCTCCTCGATTTTGACCACGTCTCCTAACAATCTCCTGGATTGTCAAACTCCCAAAATTCACTAGAGCACAGGAAATTACATCTAATATGTTAAAAAAGTTTCTGCGAGAGGACCCCCAGACCCCCCGCTTGGGCATTGTGGTCAGTGCATGCAATCATACAGAGATATTCACTTTTAAGTAATGAATGGTTATTATTAAAGATGGGTCTTACATTCAGTCATCAAATGAATTTCTGTAGGCCTACTTTAAGCGGTTTAATGGGTGAAATTGTACCCATTGTCCAATGCTATTACAGCAAGCCTGATAAAAGTATCAAACTCACACAAAAAGCTTTGTTGTAAACCCTTTCCAGTGAAAGTGTATAGAATGTTTATTTTGCAATGCTCCGAGTGTGGGGGGCTCCAACAAACAAGAACAGACAAGAATGATGAGAGTAACAAGGCACACCCTCGGACCTAAGTGTCATCTGGTTTGAAAGAAAACAGATCTTCAGTTCAGATCCTGATCTCCACAGAGCCTCTGTCTGTCTATCTGTCTGTCTGTCTGTCTGTCTGTCTGTCTGTCTGTCTGTCTGTCTGTCTGTCTGTCTGTCTGTCTGTCTGTCTGTCTGTCTGTCTGTCTGTCTGTCTGTCTGTTCGTTCGTCTGTTCATTCGTCTGTTCATTCGTCTGTTCGTCTGTCTGTCTGTCTGTCTCTATCTCTCTCTCTCTCTCTCTCTCTCTCTCTCTCTCCCTCCCTCTCTCTCTCTCTCTCGCTCTCACACACATGAAGTAAGACACAGACACAAGACAGACATGCGGGCAGATTCTAAAAGCAAAAAGAACGATGAAGGTATATTGTTCTTATCAAGATAATAAGGGGAAGAAAAAAAAGTTACTCCACTGGGCCCTACAGATCTGGTCAATGGAAATTTTCTATTGACCAGATTTTTCTTTAGACATGAGGTGGGGGGTTCCGAGTGTGGGGGGCTCCAGCAAACAAGAACAGACAACAATGATGAGGGTGTTGTCAGTAACTTCCTCAGACTCAAATAAAACTGAGAAAAACATCTGACGTCAATCTGGTGTCAGCTTACAGTACATTGTTCTCTGCATGTAGGGAAAGGAGGTATTGAGTTATAGATATAGTTTGTGGATATGAACAACAGCTTTAACATTAAGTGGTTGTAAAGTCTGTCATTTTGTGGGTGACATGGTGGGGTGTGAGCAGCCAATTACAGGAGAGCTTTTGTTATGTTGTCTTTGTTTATGTATGCATGGATGTATTTGTTGTATTGTTTTGTCTATTGTACTCTTTGTATATTTGTGATAAGGACCCCCTAGAAAACAATCATTTCAATAAAGGTAGCCTACTATATATAAAGTACTTAGAATGAATTTAAGGTGTTTTATTCCACAATGTAAATATCTAAGACATTTGGAGGTTCCATGTTTTTATTGTCATGCAATACAAGATGTCACCCATACACTTACATCTCTTCATTGAAAATAGCCTATCTACAAGCTCAGAAGATTTTTCTAGACAAAAAGTTTATTTTAGACATGAGGTGGGGGGATCCGAGTGTGGGGGGCTCCAGCAAACAAGAACAGACAACAATGATGATATATTATTGATTTCAGCTGTTATGATTCCAAACATGCAAACATGACCCGCTTTAATTACTTCAGTTATAGACAGTTCTAAATTCTAAAATTGTCTTTTTTTTATGTCCAATGTATTTGTATTTAAGTTCATAAGGTTAACATAAGAATAAGTAAATGGATTTGAAATTAAATACAAATTTTACTTTTCAGGATTCTAATTCAAAAATAGCAAAACAAATCCGAATTCCAATAGCAAAAATAGCAGATCTACAAGTTTGTAGATCTGCTATTTTTGCTACTTTTGTGTGACATAGAATGTCCCGACAGTATACGCTATGTGGACCTCTGGAGTGAGTGTGGAAATATAGGGGCCCTCTCCATCATCAAAGTTGCCCACCCCTGCTCTACATCATACTCTACAATGATGTAATGATACAACAGGGGTCGACATTACTGTAAGGCTTGTCCCACTTGTCCAGACAACTTGACAAGTAATAAATCATTAAGGACAAGTCCATTAAAATTGTACTTGTCCGTTCGACAAGTTGAAACGTTTTTTTTTTCTTTATTCTGGGGGAGGACCCCCAGACCCCCCGCTTGGGGGTTGTGGTCAGTGCATTCAATCATACAGAGATATTCACTTTTAAGTAATGAACGGTTATTATTGAAGATGGGTCTTACATTCAGTCATCAAATCAATTTCTGTAGGCCTACTTTAAGTGATTTAATGGGTGAAATTGTACCCAGCATTTTCCAATGCTAGTAGGCCTACAGCAAGCCTGCTAAAAGTTTCAAACTCACAAAAAAATCTTTGTTGCAACTTGCAATGTTATATATTATGTGGGTTGTGTGAGGGTGCTTGGGGGGGGGGGGGGAGGGGGGGGTTGCTTGGCTAGTGGCCACGCCCCCCAGCCCCCCAAATAAAATCTCCTGGATTGTTATATTAGTGTCTATGTGTCCTCTGAAACAATGGGTTTATAGCTAGTGAGAACTTCACTTCTCCCTTAAGCTTGCACAAATGTATTTATTTGTGTGTACAAAGCACTTTGTAATTGTTTTTTAAAGTGCTTTATAATTGTTATTTTAAACTAAAGATGATGGCCAATGTTGATGATACATGAGAAAAGAACATTAATAATGTATCATATCAATATCATATGCCCAACATCATGTATGTATCGTGAAATTAGTGTTATCTTGACACCCCTAACCCTCCCCATCAAATACAAAAACATGACATTTAAAACTGATAATATGTCTGATGTTTTGCTTTCCACATTGATTAGGACATTACTGTAGTTAGACTTGCTAAATGCACAGTGTAGTGTATGTAGTGGTAGCAGAATGGACATAGCCTGGCTCCACCCCCTGAATCGTTTGCCTCGCATTCAGGGTCTGGTGACGCTGTCGAAGGCGGGTGTTTCTCGGTTAAAAATCTGTACGACGAATCGGGATCCGGATAATCCAGTATGAACCAATCGCCAAAGAGTCAAATTATCTCTATGGTCATGTGACCAGGACAAATCTGTGTTTTTTTGGGGCGGTGAAACCGCCCCTATATGTGAGGTTTGGATATTTGCACACCAAATCCTGCGCTGTGATTGGCCACAAATGTACCCCCCTAACCCTGCACCGTGATTGGCCAATCACAGTCTATTCAGGACTGTGATTGGCTAGGGAAACATGACACATGTGCATAGCCCTATAAATAGGACCATAACTTAAAAAAAAACATAAATTAGTTTTTTTTAAAGTTATGGTTTCTTCCATCACTTCTTCCATCACTGTGATGACCACTGTGACCACACCGCCCACTTCACACTGGGTGTGATTTTTAATATTCTAGCTGAATTTGCAAATGTGATGGAGTGGCCCATTTTTCACAAAATGCCACAAATCATGAATGCAGCCTCCGATTTCTGTGAAACTTTGCGCGCACATTCCTACAAGGCCATGGAAGAAATACATTTTTCAAATTGGCCTCATGGTGGCGCTATAACAGGCCGATTCACGTTTTGGCTCTTGAACAGTAGGTCATACAATCTAAACAATTTCCCCTTAGATTTCTTGGATAATTACTCTCAAATAGGCCACACCTTTTTGCACCTCACAAGATTCTCCACCATTTTATAATTTAAATTAACATTTATCACACACTTTTGGCTACTAGTCCTATCGATTTTGTCCGAATGTCGGCCAAATTTCTTACACACCTTATCTCTGTAGTCATGTGATCAAGATGTGTCTGTCAGATGTATCATATTACACTTAAAATAATGACAATACTTCCAGGTGTTGAAAGTATCCCTGTCTTCTTCTTCTCATGATTCGCTCTCCTCAATCTTTTGGATTGGCGTACGGACCTGCCATGGGACCTGCTTCTGACCTGCACATACGTCAACAGTATGAAAAAACAACAGTTCGCACATCGTGATTAAGACACATTGTTAGCTTGTAGATCTATTCGTTTTTTTCCCCGTATTGCATGTGACAACCTCCTATTATGGCGCTTCTTCGCGTTTAGTTATGATTCGGGGGACAGAAAGCAGACCTGTCCTAGGACCTAGATGACCTGAATGGTTCATGATGTACTCAGCACGAGACCAGAAAGGTATACTGACTCTAAACCATTCAATGCTTTATAAACCAACAGTAGTATTTTAAAAAATCTATTATTTGACAGACAGGGAGCCAGTGTAGAGATCTAAGAACTAGAGTGACTGCCCTCAGGGCCCCCCATACAAATGCATACCGGTGCCACAGCATAAATTGCATACATTGAATACGCACTTAATTTAATTATATGATTAATGGTTAGTGTAGATATCACATCTCACTTGATATGCAGAACACCAATAATTTGGAATGGGAATAGACAAAATACATTTATTCAAAATCACATGCAGTTTTACAGTTTATGGTTGGCAGCTCCACTCAATGCTTTACTATGAATAGCTAACTTTTTTCAGTGCATTGCATAGCTAACCTTTCTCAGTGCTTTGCTATGCATATCTCAACTTTTCTCAGTGCTTTGCTGTGCATAGCTAACTTTTCAGACAGTGTGACTGTTACTATAGCAACCATCACATTCCAGACTCCATGACTTGTCATTGCCTGTTGAATCCAGTCAGATCCTCTCTATAGAGGCTATAGTCAAATCTGTCTGTCTGTCTGTCTGTCTGTCTGTCTGTCTGTCTGTCTGTCTGTCTGTCTGTCTGTCTGTCTGTCTGTCTGTCTGTCTGTCTGTCTGTCTGTCTGTCTGTCTGTCTGTCTGTCTGTCTGTCTGTCTGCCTGTCTGTCTGTAGCCTACAGCTGGATGCATGTTGCTGTGATTTCATGAATAAAATAGAAAACACACTACATTTCCTCAAACCTGATTTAAGCAGACACACACAAAGTCAGGGTTGAATATTCTCTCTGATAATAGAGACCATGAATAATGTGATTTTACACCATTAAATAATACAGGAGCAAGATGCCCTATTCTAAACTTACTAGAACACACTGGCACTGAACGCCAGCAACGGTGGAGTGTCGAAATCTGTCTTTTACTGTTACAATGTGGGACTTCAGCCTTTTTTGAAACCCTAGTATCTTCCACCTTGTTGTGTGGTATCATGAAAAAGAAAAGATCAACTATATCTTAAAAAGTAAAGTACATTTTTGAGGTATTTTTTACTTTACTTGAGTATTTCCAATTTCCAATACTTTTACTTCTACTCCACTAAATCTCAGAGTCAAATATTGTACTTTTACTCCACTACAATGATTTGAAAACTTTAGTCACTAATTACTTTGCAGTTATAAATTGTTGCATTTTAAAATATACATTAACCACTTAAGTCCTATTTTATACATAGGCTATTTGAAAATAGCAGATCTACAAGCTCACAACGCGTCGCATCGCGTACTTTTACTTTAGGTACTTTAAGTACATTTTGATACCAATACTTTTGTACTTTTACTCAAGTAAATTTTGAACACCAGACTTTTACTTGTAACGGAGTACTTCTATATTGCAGTATTGATACTTTTACTCAAGTAAAACATTTGAGTACTTTTTCCACCACTGCCTAGAGGTCCTCAGAGGAGTTACTACAGGGGGGCGCCAAATCCTTGTGTGATAGGAACTTTTTTTTACATTAACCACTTGAACCTCAGTGGTTCCCTATTCTGGGGGGAATATTCGTAGAAAATAGCCGATCTACAAGCTCACTGCACGTTGCACTGTGACGCGTAGATTGGCTATTTTCCTAAGATTTGTAAACAGAAAAAAAAGACTGAATTAAGTACAGCCAAAGGTCAAGTTTAATAACTATCCAGGGTTTAAGAGGATAAATATCTGAAAATACACATTAACAAAAATAATAATAATAATAAAAATGAATAGTTAGTGCTAGTGCCTGTTTTTGCTTCGATGTACAAAGGTGTCGCGCAGGAAACACAGCTGATCTACAAGCCCACACCGCGTTGCATCAGCACTCGTTGTGGGATTGCAGATCGGCTGAGGCGGAGCCACAGCTCAACTGCATGTTAAACGTGAAGAGACGGCTTTACGACAGACAGAGAGAAGCAGAGAGAGGAGCTCCTCTACATGATTAAATATAGATGGACAATGTTGCAACAAAACCTTCGCTGTTGTCATAATTATGAAAGTTTCTTAAATGTAACTTTCAAGTGAAGTTTATGGGGGAAACTTTAAGGGCTGAACCAACGTGGTATCATATGTCTCAGTGTGACCAGAGTCAGACACACACTACACACACTGAACAGGCGCGCGGCAGAGCGTGCACAACACAGAGCGTGCACAACACAGACACAATCGGGTGGTATGGCAGAGACAACGTTCTTAACTTTCTTTGTGCAGTGAGTGCATGACCTCAAACTTTATTGTTGATCTTGCGCGACATGATGAGAATCTGTATTTTGCATTGGTAGGTCAGGGAGAGGTACTGCAAAGTTTCAAAGAAATGTGAGTCTGCATGTGTGTGTTAGGCGCAGATGAATAATTTTCATAAAACTGCAATAGTTAAAATCTATCTCCTTTTTGAGTAATCTGCATGGAACTTTTACACATGAACTTTGGACCTCTGCCGACAAAACGTTAGTGGCCAATTTTCCATAAGTGAAAGAATGAAGCTTTTAAGAGTCAATGAATGTTTTTCATATAATTCAAAATGGTGGGAAATCTAAAGGTCACAGGTGAAAAGTCAGAGTGTGAAAGTTGTTCAGCATGAGGAGACGCATATTATGTGTATCCAAGTTTCATGGCTCTAGGTCAAACAGGGCATGAGTTGTACCTGTTCAAAGTTGGCATTTTCAATTGAGTGCTATAGCGCCACCTTTTGACGAAAGATTGTGAAAATTATCTCTTGTTAGTTTTTCATGACCATCTACCATATGACCGAGTTTCGTAAAAAGCGACAGCACGGTTCAGCCAGAACTGCGAAAAGTGGCAGAAGGAGAAGAAAAATACTGCCAACATCAAAACGGAGCCCAGCTCAGTGCCTGAGCTCTGGCTCCGTAATCATGGCATTGGTCTTTTTTTATTTGTCATTATGGCATAAAATGTATCCTCTAATTTCTTGACATTCTATCAAGAATACTACTTCTTGTGTTTAACATTCATCTTTTGTTTATCTTCAACTTTTTGTGTATAACTGAAAAATGAATAAACATTGAATCATAAAAAAAAAAGACAAAAAAAAAAAAAAAAAAAATTCCTGCCCTACAGCGCTCTGTGGCATCTAGGGAGGTGATCTATCCGTCAGAGGTAAGCAGACGTGCTTCGGCCTTCATCGCATCACCCCTGGGGCTCATCTTCAGAGAGGGAGGGATCCTGAACTTGAGCTGAGAGGAAGCCAGGGGGGAAGAAGGCGTGTGTGTGTGTGTGTGTGTGTGTGTGTGTGTGTGTGTGTGTGTGTGTGTGTGTGTGTGTGTGTGTGTGTGTGTGTGTGTGTGTGTGTGTGTGTGTGTGTGTGTGTGTGTGTGAGTGAGTGAGTGAGTGAGTGAGTGAGTGAGTGAGTGAGTGAGTGAGTGTGTGTGTGTGTGTGTGTGTGTGTGTGTGTGTGTGTGTGTGTGTGTGTGTGTGTAAGTAAGTAAGTAAGTACATTTTATTTATAAATCACCTTTCGAAACAGTGTTACAAAGTGCTGTACAATGGAACACAAAATACACACAATTAACAAGATACAAACAGGGTATTATAGTACAAAATATTGAAAAAGTACAAAACAGCAAGGATAAAGACAAAGCATTGACCTATGTGAGTTTAGAGGACAAAGTGCTTACCAAACAAATGGGTTTTAAGCATGCTCTTAAAACCTTCAACAGACTCCGCATTTTTTAATGCCAGGGGAAGGGCGTTCCACAGTGTGGGAGCAATCACTGCAAAGGCCCGGTCACCCTTTGTTTTGAGATTGGACGCGGGTATCTTCAAAAGGCCTTTGTCAGAGGACCTTAGGGATCTCACATTGTCCTTAGGGGGCAGTAGGTCAGTGATATAAAGTGGGGCTAGTATCATGTAGTGCTTTATAAGTGGCTAACAACATTTTTAAATCTATTCTTGGTAGCCAGTGAAGTGCGGCTAACACTGGTGTTATGTGTGCTCTGCGGTTGGTGTTGGTGAGAATTCTGGCCGCCGTGTTCTGTACTAGTTGAAGTCGGGATAGTGACGCACGGCTCAGAGTGGTGTAGAGTCCGTTGCAGTAATCAAGACGGGAAGAGACAAATGCGTGCATGATTTTTTCCAGGTCTTGAGACGTGAGAATTGATTTTATTTTATTAATGTTGCGCAGATGGTAGAAACATGACTGAGTTACCTTTTTAACATGGAACTCAAAGTTCATCTGGTTGTCGACACCCAGGTTCTTTGCTGTCTGTTTGACATTAGTAGCCAGTGGACCAAGGGACAGCCGAATTGCATCTGAGCTAAACTCAGGGCCTATGATGAGGATTTTGGATTTATCTGGGTTAAGTTGTAGGAAACTTTGTGCCATTCAATTGTTAATACCGGTTAAACAGTCATGCATGACTGTGAGTTTACTGAGGTTGTTTTGCTTGAATGAGAGATACAGCTGTGTATCATCAGCGTAGCAATGATATGACATACCTTCAAAGCTGTTAATGAAGGTACCAAGGGGGAGCCATCATCCACCATCCGTAAATAGCTGTTCTACAAGCTCACAACTGTCATGAGCTTCTAGATCAGCTATTGTCACTACTTTTGTACGCCACCATTGTACAGCCAAGTATAATACAGGGTTAAGTGGTTAATTGGACAAATCGATTTAGTCTATTATAAAAGATCGATTAGATTTGTTTTTCATGTCGATTCATTGATATATAGAAAATTAACATAGAAATATATTGATACAAAACTGCTTCTCAATTATTTGATTAACCTAAAGTTTCTCCCAACGGATTCAAGGAGTGTATGTGGTGTGGTCGGACAATGAAACAATTGAATTCAACGGCATGCAAGGGACCACAGTGAAACAATGGTGCAGGAATAGAGAAAAAACAGAAAGCATGTCATCTGTTCAGAAGGAGCTATTTGCAACCACGACAAAGGAGGACAGAACTGGACAATTAAAGCTGGTTGTCGTGTTTCTAAGTGTCCACTAATATATGTACTAACTATAATTAAAGCTGCAAGCAGCGATGACCGGGCCATCGCACCTCTGTCCATGTTGGGGGCCAATATTGACCAATCAGAACACGTTTGATCCTATCCTTCTCTGCAGTTAGATATAGTCAGTCACCTGCGGCCCACAAACTGCCCGTCTGACAGCATTCCCTCTCGCCTTCTTAAAGACGTTTTTTGCTCAGTCGGGCCTACAATTCTATGAGCCATTAATAAATGCCTCATTACAGGGTGTGTCCCAGCTGCCTTCAAACATGCTGTGGGGCAGCCTCTAATCAAAAAAACAAATCTGATGATTGCTTCTTTCTTGTCACATCTTGTGTGAATGTTTGAGAATGTTTAGGCTATTCCTTCAGCATTACTAAGCCCTTTATATGTGACAAGAAATGCAAAGTTGATAACTGTGACATCATACAGAGGCTCTGGCTCTTGGCAGTGGTGGATTCCGAACGGGCCTAGTGGGCCCAGGCCCAGGGGCCCAAGGATCAGGGTGGGCCCTCTAGAAAAATGGGCCGACTGATATCCACTCACTGGCCCTCATTTATCAACGCGGTGCAGCCCAAATAATGGGCGTACGGCGAGATCACCGCACCTTTCGGCATTTATCAATATATCCTGACGTGGGCTTCATCCTACCGTAGGCTGAGATCTCACGTCTGGTCGAGACCAGTTGTTGACGTTGGCTGCGCCCGTTTATTCCATTCTAGACCTGCGGAGCAGAATTGTCTGACTGTCTGACAGGCATCTGGACACATAATCCACTCCTAAATGTATATCTATTCTACACTAATAAATAATCCCTGTGAAAATATAACATTTTATAAAGTAATTTAAACAAACTGCTTTAACAGTCATTCAGTTGCATTGGCTATTTGAGCGCATTTTCGGGACTCCCGACGATCTTTTCATGGACAGTGAGGTGTACAAACTTACAGTAGCCACTAGCTTGTCCTATGTTATGGAGTTATGTCATAGAGAGTTTTGAAGACTACAACCTGGCTGGGTTAAAGGAGAATTCCGGACAAATTAAGTGTTATCTTTCATGTCTCGTTACTCACCTAGCGACGTAAAAAGTGGCGTTCTTTTTTTCCATATATTCCCCTGTCGTCATTTTTTAAACACCCTCCGTTGTTATAATGGGAGCGCGCGGGTTAGTGAAGTTCGTCTATTATAACCGACGCAATGTTATTTTTTTCTCTACTACGATTCATTGTAGAGTCTCATGATAGTCAAACATGCGCTGAAAATTCCTGCGAGCCTGCCGGTAATGGCGAACGATTTAACACTGGATGCTTGTTTCTTTCCAGAACCTGGCAACTCGTGTTGCCAGATTCTGGAAACAAGCAACCAGTGTTAAATCGTTCGCCATTAACGGCAGGCTCGCAGGAATTTTCAGCGCATGTTTGACTATCATGAGACTCTACAATGAATCGTAGTAGAGAAAAAAATAACATTGCGTCGGTTATAATAGACAAACTTCACTAACCCACGCGCTCCCATTATAACAACGGAGGGTGTTTAAAAAATGACGACAGGGGAATATATGGAAAAAAAGAACGCCACTTTTTACGTCGCTAGGTGAGTAACGAGACATGAAAGATAACACTTCATTTGTCCGGAATTCTCCTTTAAGGATATAAACCCGACGCTCCAATCTCTTATTAACGTGGTGGTACGGGAATCACTGCCGCCCGTGCCCGTCCGAGTCTCACGGGGAATATCCTACATGACTGCTTGTGCACTGCTCGGTATGGGTTAAATAAATTAATATACAAACGTATTCCATTCATGGCTATGTGATTGGTATCATAATATGTCATTCATGTAGGCTACAAGCCTACGTGACAAAGGTTGTACCCTACGGTACAGTTTACATGAAAAACACAGTTGGGCGTGTGTGTGTGTGTGTGTGTGTGTGTGTGTGTGTGTGTGTGTGTGTGTGTGTGTGTGTGTGTGTGTGTGTGTGAGTGAGAGAGAGAGAGAGAGAGAGAGAGAGAGAGAGAGAGAGAGAGAGAGAGATGCGTGTGCGAGTGCGTGTGTGTGTGTGTGACTTGACAGGCAGTGAGGCGAGGCGAGCCGGCCAAACTCTTTCTTTTCGGTTCTTCATGTCGTAAAATCGGGGTGTTTCCAGAATATTTAAGGGCGTGTTATTTAAATGACGCTCCTTTTCAGACGTGAGATTTATCAAAGCTCCGACCTGATGTACGCCAGGATTGGCTGTGTAGGATTTATTGATAAATGTGACTTCGACGTTGGTGTACGGCCGAATATATGGAAAAATATAAGCCGGTTTATACGCTCCGTTGATAAATGAGGGCCACTGTTCCAGAGCCCGACCCTTAAAGGGGCCACACCATGAATTTCATTTTTTTTTGGGGGGGGGGGGGGTATTTTTTTGGGCTCCCCAGTGTCTCTTGTACCCCAAAAAATATTTTTTTTTAACATTCAGTCATTCATTCTCATTTCAGAGATTTTCAGAATGGGCGTGTCTGAACAGGCCATTTCAGAATGGCAAGGCAAGTGACATCACTTGCCTTGCCATTGCATTGATGATGGCCAGACAGAATTGCTCAGTAGCCCCCCCCTGCCCAAAAGGACGTTTTGGTATTGCAGCTGAAAAAGCTTGGAATGACAGACAGTCAGATTGTGAGAAAAAATATCTGGATGTTTTTTAGGCTTACAACCTGTTTAAAACATATTAGGGGGCAATATTTATATATAATATATATTTTTTTAATTCATGGTGTGGCCCCTTTAATTAGATTAAAACTAAATAGGCCCCCAGATAGCGAGCCCCGAGTCCAGCTCTGGTCTATTGAATTTGTATTTTCTTTCATGTATTCTTTGATTCATCTGTCCATCTATTGAGTTCATAAGGATTTCCTAGCATAGAAATGGCGTTACTGTAAATAGATGGTATCTATTTCAAATTCTGCCAGGTGTACGCTACTTAATAAGCTGTTAATAAGGTGACGTCACACATGGAGTTCTCCCTCACCAACTCTGCAGAACTTAACGAGCATATAGTTTTCATTGTTATTTATTTGTCTCCCGTGAAAACCGATCAAAGTACAATGATGAGTGTCAATCACTCCTAACGTGTGCATAAAGAACATACAAGCAAGCTGTGACACAGACATTTACATGGAAATATGCATTATATATTTGTTACATTGTCTGTTTAGCAGGGGTCATCACTGCCAGCTTGTGAAGGACATTTTGATAATATTTTATTTTAGTAAATAACTGGTCAATAATTTTACCAGAAACCCAAATGACTAGCACTAAATGTAAACTAATGGACTCGTAATGTGCCATAGTCTATGCCAGTGTGCTACACATTTTTAAACTATTAGACTAGTACATCCGCATAAACAGTAGTGCCACAATACTGGGCCTATATATATATATATATATATATATATATATATATATATATATATATATATATATATATATATATCCAGTGAGGTCCCAAACAGGGCAGGGCAGAGGCCGTGATTGCGACACATATGTGCTAACTATTTGCAGTTTTCACCCAAATGTAGGCCCAAGTCAAGGGAGTAGAAATGTTCAGATGATTCGAGCAGGCGGGAATGATGATCATTAAACCAGGGGTGTTTTTTTGCAAAGTACCCTTAAATTAATATTTTGACTGTAGGCTAAAGCTGCAAGTTGGTCTTGATGTTTATTAGGAAATGTTCATTCTGACCAGCTATGTTTTTAACAGTTTCACTTGTCCAAAGATGTGGTTTTCTGCGTGAGTTTGTTGCATGCGTGGTCAGCCGAAAATATATTTATATTTCCCATCAATAATTTCGTTTTGATACTCATAATAAAAAGCCCTCTTTCATTTCCACTTCTTGTGTCCAGATGGATCATTGTTGTGAAATCTACCAAAACATGTTTTACTCATTTCTACTTGGAATGTGTGCCTGGTAGAAACCCAAATGATCCTTACACTAACCTGAACCAAACTAAACCCATACCGTCTCTCTCTCTCTCTCTCTCTCTCTCTCTCTCTCTCTCTCTCTCTCTCTCTCTCTCTCTCTCTCTATATATATATATATATATATATATATATATATATATATATATAATCAGACACGTGACGTGAGTGCTAATTCCAGAAGGTTAGAACAGAAGGGCCTCCTCTGTGCCCCAACAGTTTCATTGTAGGCATGAGATCTATTTAAGCCCTCTTTCATTTCCACTTCTTGTGCCCAGATGGATCATTGTTGTGAAATCTGACAAAACATGTTTTACTCATTTCTACTTGGAACGTGTGCCTGGTAGAAACCCAAATGATCCGTCTTTCTTTCTTTCTGTCTGTCTGTCTGTCTGTCTGTCTGTCTGTCTGTCTGTCTGTCTGTCTGTCTGTCTGTCTGTCTGTCTGTCTGTCTGTCTGTCTGTCTGTCTGTCTGTCTGTCTGTCTGTCTGTCTCTCTCTCTCTCTCTCTCTCTCTCTCTCTCTCTCTCTCTCTCTCTCTCTCTCTCTCTCTCTCTCTCTCTCTCTCGGAACCAAACCAAACCCATCCCATGCCCAGGGATATATATATATAGACATACATACGAGTCACCAAAATCATTCAAACAAATTCTTTAAAAAAGATATTGTGAATATTTAGGATAGATTATGTACACATTATAACTAAAATACAAAATGTGCCACGGACATGGACAAGTCTTAACACGGACACGTTTGTCCGTGTACAGACATGTTGATGACCCCTGCTGTTTAATATTCTTTAATTGTGACTGTCTGCTAGTTAATTGTTTTATTGGCTTAAGTATTTTGGGAGGGGGGTGATCGGTCTCAGGTCCAGCGCCTTTAGATTCGGGCCCCTGAGCTCTTGGGCCCCCTGAGCTCCCGGGGACCATGGGTCCCAGTAGGCCCGTTCAGTAATGCACCCTTGAATGAAAATAGCAGATCTACTATCTAAATATTTTGAATATTGTTTAAACATTTATTTACAAGTGACTTTACAGGAAAAACAAACCCAACGTTGCTTATAATAAGCAGACATGGCAACACTCGTACACAGGAAACCCCTTGATTCAGCAGTTAATTACACTTGTTTAGCTAAGGAAGTATAACGTCTGCTTGTTTGAGTTGACTGAATTACAAATATGTTGATAAGTGATTATTACAGGGATCTAAAATTGTATGTATGTGTGTTCCAAGTCCGTTGGAATAGATATATACAGAATATATACAGTAGGGACTGGGACCCTCAAATAACCTACTTTTGTGATACAGTTTTTGGTTGGTTTCTCTACTTACTATTCATAGGTTTATGCCAATAAATCAAATGTGTTTAAGTGTATACATTTCAAAGAGGACAAAGGCATGGATGACATTTCTGGAAACTTTGTTTTATTGTATTAAGTAACGGTCTGAGAACATTGCAGTTCTGTGTTAGGGGCAGATGAATAATTTTCATAAAACTGCAATAGTTCAAATCTATCTCCTCCTGGGATTTTTGAGTAATTTGCACAAAATTACACATGAACTTTGGACCTCTGCCGACAAAACGTTAGTAGCGGATTTTCCATAAGTGAAAAAATGCAGAAGTTAGGAGCCAATGACTGTTTTTCATATAATAAAAAATGGTGGGAGATCTAAAGGTCAGAGGTCAAAAGTCAGAGGCTGAAAGTTGTTCAGCATGAGGAGACGCATATGTGTATCCAAGTTTCATGGCTGTAGGTCAAACAGGGCTTGAGTTCAAAGTTGGCATTTTCAATTGAGTGCTATAGCGCCACCTTTTGACGAAAGATTGTGAGAATTATTTCTTGATAGTTTTTCATGACCATCTACCATATGGCCGAGTTTCGTAAAAAGCGACAGCACGGTTCACCCAGAACTGCGAAAAGTGAAAGAAACAGAAGAACTAAAATAAAGGCAATCTTAAAACAGGTCCAGAGCTGAGCTCTGGCCCCGTAAAGAAGAAGAAGAAGAAGAAGAAACAGAATAATGCCAATAACAAAACGGAGCCTTGCTCTGCAGAGCCTGGCCCCGTAATAAAATAAAATTCTATGTTTTTTTAAACCACATTCGAATGGCAATTTTAGCATTCGAATGTTATTTCGACTTTTGAATCCCAAAATTCGTTCTGACAGCCCTAGACTAGCAGTATTGGACTGAACTCATACCTGTGATTAGCCATGGTTCACATGACGCTTGTACACAACCGTCATGGGGCCGAGAGTCCCTGGTTTATAGTGGTGTTCGATTTTTTTACATTGCCAACTCTCACATGTACATAAACGTTCAGATTTCAAATATAAAGTGCTTACCCCCGAGCCACGGATGTTACAAGGCGATCCGGACTGCGATAAGTACCCGTATCTCCCATATTGTTCAATAAAAAGCATTTTAATCCCATCGCCGGCCATTTTCTCCAAACTTTCTCCATTGCTTTCAACCATGTGACACTAATGGTTGGGACTGGGAGGTGTATTGCACTCTGATGATCGGATTAAAATGCTTTGTTTTTATTGAACAATACGGGAGATACTTGTACTTATCGCGGAACGGATCGCTTTGTAACATCCATGGCTCGGGGTAAGCACTTTATATTTGAAATCTGAACGTTTATGTACATGTGAGAGTTGGCAATGTAAAAAAATCGAACACCACAATAAACCAGGGACTCTCGGCACCATGACTGTCATGGTATGACAGTCATGTTTCAGGGCTAACTGTGATTGGCTAAAAGTGTTTTCTGTCACTGGGTTATATATATATATATATATATATATATATATATATATATATATATATATATATATATATATATATTAGGGGTGGGACGATATGGGTACCTCACGATACGATATATATCACGATATTAGGCCCACGATAACAATATATATCACCACGATATTCAACGATGTTCGATATATTGCGATATCACGATATTCGATATATATTGCAAGAAATTTCACCAACGATATATCATGATATCTGAAAATATCGATATATTGCGATATCACGATATATTGCATGAAAATTCACCAACGATATATCACGATAGTCCTTGTATTCAATTCATAAACACATAAAATAGCACCAAACAGTTCAAAATCATCATTACACAAATACAGAGTAGGAAAAACAACGTATCACAAACTAAAAAAAATAATAAATAAAAATCGGGAGTATATCGATTATTTATCGCAGGAGAAAGTATCGCGATATATCGATATATCGATCGTCCCACCCCTAATATATATATATATGTTACAGTATGATTGGAGAACCAGTACGATTGAAGAAAGCGCGCTCGTTTTTACCACCCACCCAGCACTAGAGGGAGCCACAAGCCAGGCTTGTGCACAAACATATATGGCCACACACACACACACACACACACACACACACACACACACACACAGTCACACACACAGTCTCACACACACACACACACACACACACACACACACACACGCACGCGCACACACACGCGCTCATGTTTTTTTTGGTTTATTGAAAGCAGGACTGTTTAGATACTTTTATTGTGTTCTGGCTTTTGTTTTACTTTCTCCCTGACACACACACACACACACACACACACACACACACACACACACACACACACACACAGTGATCCATGAAAAGAACTATTCTGTCCCTATCGGTTTACAAATCAAACGGCGCTGAGTCGACTAGTGGAGCATCGGCCGGTCAGCGCGGGCACTCGCGCCTGGAGGCGCGAGGGCGCGCTTCCTCGGCCTCAAGCTCCACTAAGTCGGCGCGCCGTGCGTGTGAACGCGTGTTCAGCGTTCCCCTCATAGATATTATGGTTCCCCTAGCGTAGCTTCCTGGTTGCTATGTGGGGGGGAACAACAAAAGACAGGTCTCCGTCGGCGCATCAAAGCCCCGCCTCTCCGCGCTCTCCTTCTCCTCCTCGGAGGAGGAGGAGAAGGAGAGAAGGAGAGGACGGGACGGTTTATTACGCGAGGAGGAGGAGGAGGAGGAGGCTCCTCTTCCTCGCGAGCCTCGCGTAATAACCCCCCGCCTCGCAGCGCCGTCCTCCTTCTCCTCCTCGCGAGCCTCGCTAATAAACCCTGTCTCGAAAAGCCCCGCCTCGCCCCGAAGGAGCCCCGTGCCTAAAAACGAGCGCTCTGTCTTCAATCGTACTGGTTCTCCAAACGTACTGTGACATATATATATATATATAGACACACACACACACACACACACACACACACACACACACACACACACACACACACACACACACACACACACACGCACCACACACACACACACACACACACACACACACACACACACACACACACACACCGAGAAGGCATCCACTTCACTGGAGCAGTAACACTGCACAGCACAACAATCAGACAGTGTGACTGTTACTGTAGCAACCATCACATTCCAGACTCCATGACTCGTCATTGCCTGTTGAATCCAGTCAGACCCTCTCTATAGAGGCTATAGTCAACTATGTGTGTCTGTCTGTCTTACTAGAACACACTGGCACTGAACGCCAGCAATGGTTGAGTGTCGAAATCTGTCAAATATTTGACAGGTTTCCACAGGCTAACCACCACTACTGTTGATGTCAAGCTTGCTGTGTGTTCCAAAGCCTAGAGGGTATGTATTAGAAGACATAACATGATTACTTTGCATTATACAGCGGCTCCACCCAATCCCCCTTTTATTATTTTTACGGGGCCAGGCTCTGCAGAGCAAGGCTCCGTTTTGATATTGGCATTATTTTTCTTCTCCTTCTTCTTCTTCTGCCACTTTTCGCAGTTCTGGCTGAACCGTGCTGTCGCTTTTTACGAAACTCTGCCACATGGTAGATGGTCATGAAAAACTATCAAGAAATAATTCTCACAATCTTTCGTCAAAAGGTGGCGCTATAGCACTCCATTGAAAATGCCAACTTTGAACAGGTATGTTTCTCCTGGGTTTAAATGTTTTTCAAACTGCTCAATATGGTGTCAAATCTAAGGGCGGAGCTTACTGGTGATAGATGTGTTCCTCATGAGTCAAGGCACATGTGTAAGCAAGTTTCACAGCTGTCGGCCAAACGAGGCATGACTTTTGCCTGTTTAAAGTTTGCATTTAAAAAAGAAATGATATAGCGCCCACCCTTTGACCAATTGGAGTAAGATTGGTTTCAGGGATACTTGGAATGACCCTCTACATTATTGCAAAGTTTCAAACAAATCTGAGTCTGCATGTATGTGTTAGGGCAGATGAATAATTGTCATAAAACTGCAATATTCATTGGCTCATAAAAGCTTCATTTTTTCACTTATGGAAAATCCGCTTCACCAGTTTGTCGGCATAGGTCCAAAGCTCATGTGTAAAATGTTTCGTGCAGATTGCTCAAAGATCCCAGGAGGAGATAGATTTTTACTATTTTTCATATAATTCAAAATGGTGGGAAATCTAAAGGTCAGAGGTCAAAAGTCAAAGAGTGAAAGTTGTTAGGCATGAGGAGACGCATGTGTGTATCGAAGTTTCATGGCTGTGGGTCAAACAGGGCATGAGTTGTACGGTGTACCTGTTCAAAGTTGGCATTTTCAATTGAGTGCTACAGCGCCACCCTTTGGCCGATGGTTGTGAGTTTCGGGCCTTGGCCGTTTGGCATAGCCCTCTACCATATTGCCGAGTTTCGTAAAAAGTGACCACACGGTTAGGCCAGAACTGCAAAAACGGCGGAAGAAACAGGGCAGTTTCAAAGACGCTTCGAGCCTGATAGGCCTCGAAACCTCAAATAGTACCTATGTGTACCCCTAGGGGTAGTCATACCCCTATTTAAAAAACACTGCTCCACAGTAAGAGCCTACAGTTGTCATATAATTGTAAATGAATGCAAGATGTTCTGTCTTGTTTCTCAGCTTATAGCAAATGGAATGATGATTGTGTTATATTTATATAATTGTTTTGTTTAAACCAGTGTTTTTTTTCTTAAAGGAGTAGTTCACCCAAAAAATGATTTATTTTGAATCCATGGATTTATTTGTGTGTTTGTCGCATTCCTAAGCCAATAATTTGATTCCTGTCTCCTACCGGCTAATGTATCCGGTAGGAGACACAAAGTAGACTCTTTGTGTCTCCTACCGGAAATACACCCGGGCATCAAATCATTGGCTTAGGAATGCGACAAAAAACTAAATAAATCCATGTATTCAAGGCTTCATGGGGTGTGCAATTGATAGAAAATAAATCATTTTTTGGGTGAACTCCTCCTTTAAAGCCCCCCTTCTTACATCTGACTGAATTAAGCTGAGACCCCCCACATGTTTGTGTGTGCGCAGTGTGGGAACACTGTTTAAAAGTCTTTTGTTCCAGCTTAGCAAATGAAAAAGCATGTTTCTTTTTAAATAAATCATTTACAGATGGATGAAACAATCTGCTGTCGGTATCATTGTTTTATTGGTTATTCAGGTCAAATGCATATATATGTAATGTATTTCAGTTACAATGTCTGATCAAATGAATAAGAAAAATCTAAATATTGAACCTAGTGTTGTTTTAAAGTGAAATTCACCTTTAACATTCTGACATCAATCCTGACCTTCACATTTCTGCACACATTTCTGTGTGTGTGTGTGTGTGTGTGTGTGTGTGTGTGTGTGTGTGTGTGTGTGTGTGTGTGTGTGTGTGTGTGTGTGTGTGTGTGTGTGTGTGTGTGTGTGTGTGTGTGTGTTCAGAAAGGGCCAGAGGCTGGGTATACGTATGAACATTCAGATGAACACTCGCAACGCAAGTCGTTATATGAGATTGTAGATCTGCTATTTTCAAAACATTTATCTGTTGAACGGAGTCAAGCAAAATGGGGGGTCCCCAGTTCAAATATGATTACTCTGGGGGTCTTCACGGCCAGAAAAGGTTTAGAACCACTACACTCGTACAACACTTCTGTCCCAACAGGGGAACCACCATCACATAATGTGCCGTATGCAGTGGTTCTCAAACTTTTCCATGTCAAGGACCCCCAAATGTATATGTATGTGGCCGCAGACCCCCATCTCAAAAATGTTTTCTGCCAGGGACCCCCAAGAAGAGAAGATCTGTGTTAGAAAAAAACGTCCAACTTTTGTTTTAGTATTCTTTGTATATTTTCTTTTTAAATAGCACATGTACATGTTTTTGAATAGCCAACGTATAGGCCTAAATGGATAAAGTGGTTAGAAGGATTCTGACGCTACATTAAATACTTTAGCTGGGGACCCCCTGGAACCCCCTCAAGGACCCCTGGGGGTCCCCGGAGACCACTTTGAGAACCACTGATGTATGTAATGTAATGCATAATTTGTCTACTCGAAAATAACCGATGTACTCAAAATATTTTTGAAACATCTTGAATTATGACAAATTCTGAAAAATGTGGACATTTCAAACAAGACAAATCTTCTCTTATTCAAAATATTTATTAATGGGGGGGGGGCCTGTGGACAAAATACATATCAATGTGGGGGTCCTTGACATGAAAAGGTTTTGGGAACCCCTGATGTAGCCTATAGGTCATTGGTCTTCAACCTTTTCAGGCTGTGACCCCCCCCCCAAATAATCATATTTGAAAATTTGAAACAAACCATTTTGTTTGACTCCGTTCCACAGATAAATATTGTGAATCTAGCTCGTAGATCATCTATTTTTTAACTTTTGCCTCTTTCTTATATTATTTGACAATTTAAAGTTTTTATAGTATAGTTTGTTGATTACTTTTGATGCAGTAATGGTCTTTTTCTTTTCTTTGTTTAAAAAAAATATATGTATTATTAAATAGGTCTTAAAAGTCCTTATATTGTCACTTCACTGTCATCTGGGGACCCCCCCAAAATATTGTGGGGAGTGGACCCCCCTGGGGGTCCCGACCCACAGGTTGAGAACCACTGCTGTAGATTACTACAACATCAGGTAGGCTTAATTTATATAATTTAAAAAAAATAAAGAAGGCACAAAACAGCACAAATGACAGATTCACTTCATAAGAAACAGACAAACAAAGCAAATTAAATGTCCTCATTCAATCCACTGGGAATGAGAGTATAATATCTGTAGGAGCCATACTATGTGATTTATACTTTATATTACTCTGCCACTAGAGGGCGGTATGGCCACAGGTTCATCGTGCCAATCAAGCTCTGCTCACAGCAAGTGTTGCTGCTGACAGAGGAGATCAGTTTTTGAATGTGCTTCATGTTGGGCTCTATTTGTTTCAATTTTTTGTACTGAAATCATATCATATTAGTGAGTGACGGACAATACGAGTGACGGACAATGCATACAGGTACTGGACTGGACATCGTTTATTTTTTAAAAATGCTTTGTTTTGAATCAACAGGACCTTGTTGTTTCAATGGGAATCAGTGGAGCAGTGGTGGAAAGTAACTCATTACATTTACTCAAGTACATTTTGAGGTATTACTTGTTGTAATTGTGTGTGTGTGTGTGTGTGTGTGTGTGTGTGTGTGTGTGTGTGTGTGTGTGTGTGTGTGTGTGTGTGTGTGTGTGTGTGTGTGTGTCTGTGTGTGTGTGTGTGTGTGTGTGTGTGTGTGTGTGCGCGTGCGTGCGTGCGTGCGTACATGTGGATATTGTGGCCTCACTGGCCTAACCTAATAGTGACACAGCTAAACCAGTAGGGATAGACACATGTTTTATGTCAGTATATGTACTTCAACATAAATAATGTGTTTCTTTTTCTTTAGATCCGGAGGGAGAGAAACCGTTATGAATACATCGATGCTAAGGACTCAGTCCAACTGGATGAGGTGGGGACATTCTTCCATATTGTCTCCTTATCTATGCATTGCATATCAATAATATTACATTTTATCTATAACATTATATAGATAGAGCATGTACACATCTAGATTATCTATTACAAATATATACGGTATATTAGAGCTTGTACCAGATCCAATCATCTGAGCGGGACCACCACTGGGGGAGGTTGGATACCGATCCTGAAGAGCTGAGGATTTTTCCCACTGGCCAATCCATGATGACTGGGAATGGGATTCCTCTTCTAGGGGTTTTTCCCCAGTATGAATCCTCTTGTGTCTATTCAGATGACACAATTGACCGAAGCCTTTACTACAAACTGTACAGCTTTTCCCATATGAGTCCTCATGTGTTTTTTCAGACTCTCAGATGATCTAAAGTTTTTGCTACAAACTGTACAACTAAAGGGCTTTTTCCCTGTATGAATCATCATGTGTTGCTTCAGATGTTCATACTGGTGAAATCTTATACTAAACTTGTACAACTAAAAGGCTTTTTCCCCGTATGAATCCTCATGTGTTGTTTCAGATGCTCACTTTTTTTTTATGTCAAGGACTTCCAAATTAATATGCATCTGCCCGCAGACCTCGCCTACAGGATTTGCGTTGTGAACATGTGAGCTTGTAGATCGGCTATTTTCAAAGAGCTGATGTATATTATGTTTAAAGTGGGTTGTACTGATTTGATGCCATATTAACTAATTTTGCTGGGGACCCCCTGGAACCCCCTGGTACTAGGCTATACCCAATGTTGCTCCTTATGTCTAATCATGCACATACCTATGTGGACCTACCAATGTGTTACCACTTTCGCACCTTATGCTTAAAGACATGTACACACTGTATCTGCTCTGGTCTTGTTGCTATGTGAAGGCCTATCTGTATATAATATGTAGATATTTTGATTTGTTTAATGTTCTCTTTGACATGCTTTTTAATGGTAGATTTCTATTTCCTCCCTGCTGTCTCTCTCCCTGGCCACTTCTTTGCACATGTAAACCAGTGACGTGATAATAACATTGATCCTGATTCAGAAATGTGTAAGGGTATAGCCCTGATGAGCCCTATAGCCCCTTTCCGAACCCTGTATACCTTTTTTGTATTTGGGATACCGTCATCCCAAATACAAAAAAGGTATAGCCTAGGCTACAGGGTTCAGAAAGGGGCTCTACCTTCGCTTTTATGGGGGTCCCTGGCACAACATTTCAGATGGGGGTCCTTGGCCAAGTACATATATATCTGGGGGGTCCATCCTTTACATGAAAATGTTTGAGAACCACTGAAACAACACGTCATCATACCTTCCCGTCTTTAGTAAAAAATAAACAACACTATTTCACTACTCACCGAAACAAAGGCAGTTTTGTGTTGTTGAAAGTCTATTCTCCAGGGTGGGAAGACTCTCACCTTCTCTGTATAATACACTTTTTGGGCAGAAAATAAAATATGTCCGCCAGATGGAAATTATTTTATTTACTCCACTGCGCCCTCTATAGATCTGGTCAATGGTAATTGTCTCCACCAGGCCGAAAGGCATGGCGAGAGAGTATGTTTTACCCCCTGTCCGTCCGTCCGTGTGTGTGTCCGTGTGTCCGTGTGTCCGTGTGTCCGTCCGTCCGTCCGTCCGTCCGTCCGTCTGTCACCAGCTTATCTCTGGCACCGTTGGCCCGGTCGCTGCGAAACTGTGCACACACACTCCCTGGATGCCAATTCAGAACATTTGCCCCACATTTTTCACATGGGCCTGTTATAGCGCCACCAGGAGGCCGATTTGTGCAAAACCAATTTCTTTATATTACTCCTACAGATTTTATCCAAAGGTCATGCAAATCGGTATACAGTATCTCTATAGCCATGTGATGAACACGGATGTGTCCGATTTCCCATATTCCATCCTCATTGGCTAAGGCTGGCTTCCAAAGTTTGCAGGATTGCTCCATTTTGAACTAAATGCCTCAAATTATGCACTCAGCTTGCGATTTCCGTGAAATTTTACACGCACATTCCCACTAGGCTGAGGAAGAAATGCCACCCCTTTCACATTGGCCTGTTATAGCGCCACCAGCAGGTCTAATTTAGCAAAACACATTTTTGGAACAAAATGCCTCAAATCATGAATGCAGTGTCCGATTGTCGTGAAAGGCCTAAGAAGAAACGGGCACCCTTTTCACAATGGCCTATATAGCGCCACCAGGAGGCCACAATAACCTACCTGACCTGGCGGAGAACTGTGCTCCGATGAGCACTTTTTCTAGTTTATATTGAGAATAGCAGCGCGCGTTAGAGACTCCCCGAATGGAGCTTTTCTTTCCTTTTAATTTTACACCCTGAAGGAGACACCATCACGGACTCTTCAGTTTGGTCTATGAAGCCAAAGTTACGATGAAATATTCACTTTCAGACGTTTATGCCGAAACGTTTATGACAACATAGAACAGATAAACACAGCCGCCATGTTGCGTCACCTGACCTGTCCTGAACAGTGTTGCCAGAATTTGCGAGAGAAATAAGCAACCAGGTCTATGAAAACAAGCTCAAAAGAAGCGACTATAATGCAGGGCTGCCAACACTCCTGGTTTTTGACCACGTCTCTCCTGGATCGTCATCTCTTCTCGTTTTCTCCTGGATTTGGTATCAAACTCCAAAAATGCACCAGAACACAGGAAATTACATCTACTATGTTAAAAGGTTTCTGGGGAGGACCCAGACCCCCCGGTTCGGGGGTGTGGTCAGTGCATGCCATCATACAGAGATATTAACTTTTAAGTAATGAATGGTTATTATTAAAGATGGGTCTTACATTGCTTCAGTCATCAAATCAAATTATGTAGGCCTACTTTTTTAATGGATGAAATTGTACCCATTTTCCAATGCTAGTAAAGCAAGCCTGATAAAAGTATCAAACTCACAAAATTCACCAAAACACAGGAAATTACATCTACTCTGTTAAAAAAATCGGGGGGAGGATACCCTGAAGAATAACCTGAAGACTCTCGCAGGGGCCCTCATCCAATGTCATTTTGACTATGCATGCTTCTCATGGTATCACAACACCACTAAGGCCTTAAAAACAAGGCTCCAGACATCCCAAAACAAACTGGTAAGGCTACTTCTTGGCCTCAATCATACAACCCATCTAACCCCTGCTCACTTTGCTAGGGTTGGATGGCTCAGGGTTGAGGACAGAGTACGGCAACTTGCTATGGGCCTGGTCTACAAGATTCGACACAACAGTGGGATCCCCCTGTATTTGTATCTCATGCTATTCAGTAACCTGTAAGCTGATTGTATGACGTTCTAAACGCGTGCGCGAAATTTTGCGGTTAATTGCGCGGATTGTGGCCGTTTTTGGGCGTTTTTTTTTTACTTTATTTCGGGTTTAGGGTTAGGGTAGGCTTATGTTATTTAATTCTTATTTGTGCCTGGCGAGAGAGAGAGAGAGAGAGAGAGGCAGTGAGAGAGAGAGAGAGAGAGAGGCAGTGAGAGAGAGAGAGAGAGGCAGTGAGAGAGAGAGAGGCAGTGAGAGAGAGAGAGAGAGAGAATTCTGAATTAACAGGGTCATGTTTTGTACAATGAAATTTAAATGTAAACTGTAATGAGTGGGGTTTGAATCGGGGACCTTCGGAACATGAGGCTAACATTTTACTGATTGAGCTATTCAATCCACAGCCTTAATCAGTAAGAAAGGGGAATCCAACAAAACAAAACAAAAGGGGGAATGAAGTACGTCATACATTGAAAATAACTACCCTCAAATAAGCATTTCATGTTATCCTATATACAATTGAGAGATCGTCTCTCTTCCGGTGGTGCGACTGAAGGCACTTCATTTTTAATCATTTGTTTCGGCGAAATAACGACAATAACATCTCACATGTCCCTACAACACCAGTCATAACGTGCGCAATTCATTCACGCAGTTATTCGTCCACTTTTCATTGCTCAACACACATTTGCCCCCTCACACCATAATTAAATCCGTCCAACACAAAATTCCCCACACATTACCGACACACCGGAAGGTGAGACCTTTTAGGTGCCTCAAAGACGTTGCCAGGTTGCGCGAGAGTAATACGCAATCCGCTCCGTCAATTTTCCTCCGGACGACAAAAGGCCAGCAACAAGCCACCAGGTTGATGCCAAAAACACCACAGATGGGGACAGACACGCTGGATCTATATAAATAACATACCTATGCCTATGGACCTTTCAATATATTCTACATATACATGTTATATATTATTAAACGCACTTTCTCTAACCAATTTACACCCACTTCACGCTTACAACTCCTGGACATGGCAACGTCGCTCATCGTTCTGTGATTGACAGCAAAAGTTGGCCAATCAGGTGGCGAGTTCGCAGCCTGAAAAAAGACGAACGGCAGCCATTGTTGGTTGTGCGAGTCAGGGTGCGAGTGCCTTCACTTCTTATTTTCGCTTATTAAACGCTCTCAAACTTCTTCTTTGAGGCAAGGAATTCACTTATAACATATTGTTTGGATAGAATTCAGTTGTTTCACTTCATATGTGTGGTCAATTAATCATGACAGAGCCTATTTAAAAATAAAAATTCAGAGAACCGGCAGGGTCGAACAGTCACACGCATGTATGCCAATAGCCATCTCAAAAGTCCCGCTGCGTCATGGCTGTCCCCCCCGCCCCACTGATTGTGGTGAATGTTTGCTGCTGATGTTTGTTGTGTGAAGCTTAATGTCAGAGTGTTTGTGTTGGAGCGCCTCAGTGCGGCTGCTGAGTTCATGTGCAACATCTTGCATGCGTGGCTGTGTTCACAGTTTTCCTTCGCCGTGTCACGGCCTGGAGACCCCAGGGTCTCCAGGGACCCCTAAGGGGGGGGGGGAGGGGCGATCCTCCGTCTTTTTTTTTTTTTTTTTTTATCCCATGATTTTGTACCCCCAAACGACATTTTCTTTGGTGGGGTTAGGGGGGGGACTAGAATTCTGCCCGCGTAGCGGGCAGAATTCTATTTAACAATTCTATTTAACAATTCTATTAAAACAATTCTATTTAACAATTTTTTTTCAAATTTTTTCATTGATACAGTCATGTTGTGTGCAATGCAATTGAGATGAAGTCTGCATGAGGTGGGACTCAGGGATCGAACCAGCGACCTATGGATCACAGGCTGCCTCTCTTCTCATTGAGCTAGAGATATGGCCTTCCTGACGGTGTCTGTTGATATCTATAGGTTTTTCCGTCCGTTATGAACCAAGCCTCTGTTTCGCTAACTACTCTAGATCACTGGTTCACAAAACATTTACCAATAAAGATTTTTTTTGTCTCCTAAGAATTCCAAATGATGATCACCTCAACACATTGTTGGGGACAGGGATCGAACCAGCAACCTATGGATTCACAGACTGCCTCTCTTCTCATTGAGGTAGAGATATGGCCTCCTTGACGGTGTCTGTTGATATCTATAGGTTTTTCCGTCAGTTATGAACCAAGCCTCTGTTTCGCTAACTACTCTAGATCACTGGTTCACAAAACACTTACCAATAAAGTTTTTTTTTGTCTTCTCGGAATGGAAACTAGTGAAAATAGTCGATCTACAAGATCACAACACGTTGCTATCTGAAAAGTTGTGAGATTGTAGATTTTTAAAAATTGCC
The DNA here is from genome assembly GCF_963280865.1 of Gymnoscopelus braueri. Lineage (NCBI taxonomy): Eukaryota > Metazoa > Chordata > Actinopteri > Myctophiformes > Myctophidae > Gymnoscopelus > Gymnoscopelus braueri. Next base: position 18,753,994 of record NC_137623.1, on the reverse strand, counting down.
CATGTCTGAATTAACAGGGTCATGTTTTGTACAATGCAATTTAAACATAACCTGTAATGAGTGGGATTTGAAACGGGGACCTTTGGAACATGAGGCTATTCTTTATTGATTGAGCTATTCAATCCACAGCCTCAGTCAGTGAGAAAGGAGACTCCAACAAAACAAAACAAAAGGGCGAATGAAGTACGTCATACATTGAAAATAACTACTCTCAAATAAGCATTTCACGTTATCTTTAACAATTGCACATGTATTCATTGATACAGTCATGTTGTGTGCAATTTAATTATAATGAAGTCTACATGAGGTGGGATTCGGACCGGCGAACCTGTGGTCTCAAGGCAAATGATTAAGCGATCAAGCCATTGGACCAACAGACCTGAACTGGTGAAAAAGGTGCTCACACATTTGACACTGTTTCACGCAAATTGCTCAGAAATCCTGGGTTTAAATGTTTTTCAAACTGCTCAATATGGCGTAAAATCTAAGGGCGGAGCTTACTGGTCTAAGTGATAGATATGTTCCTCATGAGTCAAGGCACATGTGTAAGCAAGTTTCACGGCTGTCGGCCAAACGAGGCATGACTTTTGCCTGTTTAAAGTTTGCATTTTCAAAAAAAATCTATAGCGCCCCCCTTTGACCAATTGGAGTAAGATTGGTTTCAGTGATACTTGGAATGACCCTCTACATTATTGCAAAGTTTCAAACAAATGTGAGTCTGCATGTATGTGTTAGGGGCAGATGAATAATTGTCATAAAACTGCAATATTCATTGGCTCATAAAAGCTTAATTTTTTCACTTGTGGAAAATCCGCTTTGCCAGTTTGTCGGCATAGGTCCAAAGCTCATGTGTAAAAAGTGTTGTGCAGATTGCTCAAAGATCCCGTTTGGCATAGCCCTCTACCATATTGCCGAGTTTCGTAAAAAGCGACCACACGGTTGGGCCAGAACTGAAAAAACGGTGGAAGAAGAACGCTAAGGGTTTCAATAAGGCTTCGAGCCTGATAGGCCTCGAAACCTTAATAATAATATTAAATCAAAACATATATATATATATATATATATTCTTTATTTATTGATGTTAAATTCAGAAATCAAAACATTTCCTCATAACTTAAGTGCATTTGCATGTTCAACCCCCTCATTTCACTCTCTCTCTTTCACTCTCCCACTCACTTACTCACTCACTCACTCACTCGCATGCACGGCGCACGCACGCACACACACATACACACAGTATTTAGAACAAGAAGGATGCATACAGAATTTTACAGCATTGCAGTTGCATTAGGTCATATCACGTCATGTGTGTAAAATAAATAGTTTTCAATAAATATAAGTCACTTTATATACAGAATGCATAGGATTAATTTCAGCAGGTCCAGTGAAGCACATTTACCATCAATACTATTAGAACTGAAATTGAACTCATTTGGTTTTTAATTGATGATGAAGATACAGCTGTAGTTACACCAGCAGTAGTTGGACCGGCTGTAGTTGCACCAGCAGTAGTTGGACCCGCTGTAGTTGCACCAGCAGTAGTTGGACCGGCTGTAGTTGGACCACCTGTAGTTGCAGCAGCAGTAGTTGGACCGGCTGTAGTGACACCAGCAGTAGTTGGACCGGCTGTAGTTGCAGCAGCAGAAGTTGGACCGGCTGTAGTTACACCAGCAGTAGTTGGACCGGCTGTAGTTGCAGCAGCAGTAGTTGGACCGGCTGTAGTTGCAGCAGCAGTAGTTGGACCCACTGTAGTTGCAGCAGCAGTAGTTGGACCGGCTGTAGTTGCACCAGCAGTAGTTGGACCGGCTGTAGTTGCAGCAGCAGTAGTTGGACCGGCTGTAGTTGTTGCAGCAGCAGCAGTTGGACCGGCTGTAGTTACTCCAGCAGTAGTTGGACCGGCTGTAGTTGCACCAGCAGTAGTTGGACCGGCTGTAGTTGGACCCACAGTAGTTGCAGCAGCAGTAGTTGGACCGACTGTAGTTGCACCAGCAGTAGTTGGACCGGATGTAGTTGCAGCAGCAGTAGTTGGACCGGCTGTTGTTGCACCAGCAGTAGTTGGACCGGCTGTAGTTGCACCAGCAGTAGTTGGACCGGCTGTAGTTGCACCAGCAGTAGTTGGACCGGCTGTAGTTGCAGCAGCAGTAGTTGGACCGGCTGTAGTTGCACCAGCAGTAGTTGGACCGGCTGTAGTTGGACCCACTGTAGTTGCAGCAGCAGTTGGACCGGCTGTAGTTACACCAGCAGTAGTTGGACCGGCTGTAGTTGCAGCAGCAGTAGTTGGACCGGCTGTTGTTGCACCAGCTGTGGTAGTTGTTAGGCCAGCTGTTGTAGTTGGTGTGGCAGCGGTGGTAGTTGTTGGGGCAGCTATGACAGTTGTTGCAACAGCTGTGTTAGTTGTTGGGGCAGCGGTGGTAGTTGTTGCGGCAGCCATATGAGTTGTTGGGTCAGCTGTGGTAAAGTGACATAATCAGTATCTTGTTTTGTCACAGAATTCTACATTCCCAGTTGAGTTCAAAGTTATGGTAACAATTTATATGACGCCCATGTCTATAATGCATTATAAACATAATGCATTACAATCTGCTTATGTCACTTTATAATTATAGCCACAAGCACTCATATATATTCATGATTCTGTATAAAAATAGTCATAACATATTTTATGTTATGTGGCTCAGGGGTAGAGTGGCTGGGTAGAGAGAACTGGAAAACCACAAGGTTCCCAGTTCGATCCCAGGCTGGTGCGCTCCCCTAGAGTTAGTGTCGAAGTGTCCTTGAGCAAGACGCTGAACCCCTAATTGCTCCCGATGAGCAGGTTGGTGCCTTGCATGGTTTCCTCCGCCATCGGTGTATGAATGTGTGTGTGAATGGGTTAATGGCACAATCAATGTAAAGCGCTTCGGATAGAAGCGCTATATAAATGCACCATTTACCATTTATAATGACTTAGTCAAGTCATAATACTTAATAATTGCTGTTCACTCCCATATGGTAACATTCTTAGGCCAAATCGTCAATACAACCTTATATAAAACCTTTTAATGAAATTGATCACTCACAACAATACAAAATTACTGGCCACTCAGGTATTGTCTTTTTGATCTTAGTGTGTTACTCTCATACTTAGATATTATTGTGTGTTAATACAATGATAATACACTGTAATCCTGGCCAAAAGATAAAGTCTGTGAGTGACCAGTAATTATTAAGTATTTTGATACTTAACCATGTAAGTTATTCTAAAATGCTTTATTATGTGTAATTATTGCTTACGAGTGTAATTATTGCTTACGAGTGCTTATAATTGTAAGTATACAGTGTCGTTTACAATGTATTTATATTATTTATATATTTGTATTTATTTGTATTTATATATTTATAATGTAATTATAAGTCCATATAAAATGTATAATATTATTTCATATTTGATCATAATGACTGTTATTATGCATGTTTCCCACACATGTAAAGTGTGGGAAAATAGCATTAAAATATATGCAAGAACAACACAAAACATTTGCACCTACACATTCAGGAATGACATTACTTTACTTAAAGGACCCGATGACCATTTATAATAACTTAAATTCACACAAAAATGAATTATAACTGTGGTTATAATGCATTATACATTTTAAATAGTATATTACAACTATGAGAACACACAACGATCCTTGCAAAAGAATATTATAAATGAATATTTATGAGCGCTTATAACTATAATTGTGCAGTATTATAAGCAAATTATAATGCCTTACAATGCATTATAGACATATAGGCTTCATAGAAAGTGTTACCAAATGTACTCTTACTTACCAATAAACAGAAGGAGGATTAAACAAATCTTCATCATTTTCATTTAGATACCTGAAATCACAGTTGATCATATTCGTTATTAAAAGTTTTGAAATGTGATTGTAAAGAAATGTGACAATGGTAACGGTTAAATCATAATGGCGCAATTAAATGTTTAAATAATAATAATAATAATCATCTTATCTATAACACCCAATGTGTTACAGCAATCAACAGAAAATATGTTTAATAGCAATAATAGCAAAAATACATAGCATAGCAATACATCTCAATGCAAAACTCACTGATGTTCTCTCCTGGAAGCTGTTTTCTGCAGTGAATGAAGCTGTGATACTGATTATGTGTAGTCCGTCAAGTATCCTCTTTTTTTGTCTCCCATCAAATACAACAGCTACATTTATAGTCAGATGGAAGAATGAAATGACATCAGAGTGCATATGGTTCCTTTCTTCCCATGAAGGCGTGGAGCAAACCTCATTGATTACTCACCTGATGCATTCTTTTGTAAACATAAAAGGCCAGGTACCGTACGTGGCCCTGCGTAAAAGCTATTACTGTACATAAATCAGCACCTTGTCCATTTGACATTTCTAGTGACTTTCTAGAGCTGGCTGCTGGGAGGACTTGTTTTAAGTGAACTGGTTGGAACCTTTTTTGCATGTACTGTAAATGCAAATGTGATGTGAACATGCTGTACTGTTTTTGAATAAAGACGTTTCCAGTTTGTTCCAATGTTTAACCACTTAAACCATATAGTATACTTAGTTGACCAGGGTCGCCCAAGGCTGTATAGGTCCACTCCTTTTTTCCCTCAACACCACATCTCTTCACCCAAAATAGCCAATCTACAATCTCACACCATGATACATTGTGATGCGATACGTTGTGAGCTTGCAGATCTGGTATTTTTGCCAAATGTTCCTCCCTACCCATGCTACGGTTCATGTAGTTAATGACAGTCACATCGATGAAATCTTTAGTCTGTCAAATACTGCAAGTAAGATATAAAGAGGGCACCCAACTGTCCACAAATTCAGACACAACATGCTGAATGTTCCTGAAGGTTGTTCATACTCAAATATGCTACTTTGCATATATTATTTTTCTACCGTGGCTCCCATGCCTCTTAAAAAATCTACACTCACTACTGATCATATGACCATGCCAATAGGAATTGGTTCTGCAGTGCAGTTACCTTTTTTATTCTGAATTGTTTCCAGACAGTTTTAGCCCATACGTTGAATTTAGATGTCACCAGACGTGTCAGTAGGCAGAGATCTCTGAAAGTCTTGTTCCACTTTTACACGTCCATTTGTACACTTAAAATACATTTGTGCACCTACAATAAATACATAATCTTTCTGGGAAGATACGGTACTCAAATATGTCACATTGAATTTGCTTATACTTTGAGATGACCAACAAAATACTGTATCCTCAGAGTAGCAGTAAGCTACCAGTATATGCAAATCGGTACATACTGTAAGGCTATGAGTATCACTATTTACTATTTATCCTTGCAAAGCAAATTTATCCTTGCTAAGCATCTACTGTATAAGGGATACATCAATCATTAACGTTTGACCTTTCAGGAACTATCTGTAAGTTCTGTCTGAGTTTGTGACTGTGCGAACAGCTGTGTGTCCTATTTTACTTGCAATACTAGTCAGAACAATGTTAATTTCCTGGGTATGATTGTCAGTAAACAATGGGAACAAACTGTAGATATCTTTATTCAGAAACAGTAGATCAGTCAACTCATTACTATAATACACCCACAAGGCTAGGAGTAGTTATGAATAATATCAGTTATAGTAGTAGTAGTACACATCACAAATGAGTTAATTATGAAAAGGTACGATTAGATACGGTAAACTGAAAACTGAAGGTTTTCATGAAATCACTGACATATCTAGATGACATACAAAGTGCATTGTCCCATGTGTTATGAAAAGACAGCTTCGTTTTCTTTCTTTCTTTTATGACAAAACACTGTACATACTGTACATACGTTACTGTACGTAGACAGTTACACACCCTTTAACACACCCAGGTGGTTCGAACGCAGACGCCAATTACAAGAGGATGAATGTATGTGTCATGGCCCTTGCATAACAATGTTATGTTATAATTTAACATACACAACATTATGTATGTTAAATAATATTTCAAAATATTCAAGAATGGGCATGATCTGACATTTAAACTGGAACAAGTGGTGGAGGAAGTACTCAGAATGTTTACTTTTAAGTAAGAGTACCAATACCATAATATAAAAATGATCCATTACAACTAAAAGGCCTATATTCTTGAGTTAAAGTACAAAAGTATTGGCATCAAATCAAAATATAGCCTAAAAATAACAAGTTATTTTCAAAAGTTGTTAAAATTGCTTCACATCGTTATGTGTTGTAAGCTTGTAGATCTGCTATTTCTGAATAGCCAAAGTATGAAATAGGTAAAATAGGCATAATAATAATCAAAATCTGTATAGTAACTAATCAAATAATTGTAGTGGATTAAAAAGTGCAATATTTGCCTTTGAGATGTAGAGGAGTAGAAATATAAAGTGGCCTACTGAAAAATGGACATACTCAAGTAAAGTAAAAGTACCTAAAAACCTTACTCAAGTACAATACTTTGTACTTTCCACCACTGAATAAAGATGACAGTGCATCTAGTGTCCGAGTTTGAGTGGTGTGCTGGACCAAAGAGCTCTCCATGGCTCAGCTAGAATTCACTTTCACTCACGCAAGTGGCTGTAGTCTGCTTTTTATTCATTAATGTATTTTTTTAATCATTATTATAACATTATTTTGACATAAAATACCACCTTTTGTTCTTTCTTTTACGCCTTCCTTTCTATGATGTAATTTACATTCCTTCACCTCTGCCGCAGTTTCATGTGATGCGCTGTGTGACTCAGGAGGCCTGTAGCCTCGTTCCCAGCCTTGCTCATCTGCGAAGAGAAAAGAAGAGGCCTGTGGGTCTTGTTCTAGCACTAGTATAGTATGTAATTATGTTTTGGCTAGCCTAGCCTAGTCTAAGTCTAGAAGCTGACAGCAAAAGTGCTGTCCACTTCTATTATGATACTTTACCATAGGAACCCTGCCAGAGTGTTTAACCCTGAACAGAAATTTTAAAATGTGACGCAGGTTTGCAGGAATTTGCACATCAGATGATATTCAGATAGAGATAGAGAGAATCACACCCACAGTTACCAGCATAAACACCTGTCCTGTTTCTCAATCTATTTTTGGGAGAGAACCTGCGTAGTATATGTGACACGTTTTCATTATTTCACAATTTAAATGTTTCACAACTTTTCACCAAATAACATGCCCAAAATAGGGGTCGATTACTAACTGATTATTTTATTAAATGATCGATTATTGATATTTTTTTAATAATCGATTAAATCGATTTGTTCAATTAACTGTTGCACCCCATAGGAGACAACACTATTTTTCTTTACCAGAGTCTTTATTTGAAATGCAGCCATCTGATGCACTCTGGTCACACCCTGACTCACCGAAAATATCAAGTGTAAATGGGAGGTGGATGTCTGTGCTGCTGCTGGCCTATTTGGGGGATGCAGTTCAGAATCATGTCTTTCTCCATCATAGTCTCCTCAGTTAATGTCTAAGAGACATCTGTGACATCTTGATATACTGTATCAATTTAAAGTCTTACTGTGAACTGTGTGAAGCATTCATTTTAGTAGTCATTTTGGCGACACTTTCTGCTAAACCTTGAGGTCTTTTAACATTTTCTATCAGCATTAAATGTAGGCTGTTGACATAGACCATCTCTTTTTTTTTCTCTCTCTCTCTCCTCTCGCCTGGAAAAAAAGGTTAATCTTCTTTTTCTGATTACAAAAGCTGTTAAAAGTTTTGGTGCCTCCCAGCTTGGCAAATTGGCTGGTGCAATGGATAATCTGGCCCAGATCATTAATCTGTTTTTCAACATCAATGCTGAGTCTCTCAGCAATGTCATTTACCATGTTGAACATGAGTAATTGTGTTGAATTCGGGTGGATTTTAATTGCAAGCAGTGTGCATGTGCTGCGAACCTGTAGGTATCGGTAAATTTACCATCTACAGTAATGCACTCTTTAACTAGAAGGGAAATACTGAGCTGGGGGACTGCGTTGACTTTAGACCAGTTCAAAGCTAGTCTAAGGCAACATCTCTTTAATGACTTTACTCACACCACCTAAAGATGGCAATGCACCAACAATGCTCCAACCACACCTCATTTTAAGACCAACACACCTATGGGCACGTAGAGGGGCACAAGTACATTTGGTATTCACACACCACGTGGGCGCTGGGCGTGAAAATGACAACTGCATCAGTTGTAAACTAGCAATGATAATTGTTAGTTTCACATCCGGCGCCGATTTGTGCCAGACGTATTAGGTTCCCGAACTTTACCCCTGCACCACCCAAGTGCCCCATGATGTGCACACTTACAGTAAGGATAACAAAGAAACGCAAGATGCATCTAAAATAGTTTAAGAGAGATTAACAACAGATGTTTCAGCCTCAGGCTTTTATTATCAGTTTGTCTGTGTCAGTGTGTTGGCATTGGCAATGGCACACAGTTATAACAATTGCTCATTAAGACTGATTATACAATAGCATCTGTAGCCTTGAGGGAATGTCACAGCTGTCACAGCAGCTATATAAGAATTAACATAGCAGAGGAAACGTGCCTTTAGACAAGCAAACCGCATGCCTGCAGGGACAACATTATTGTCTCCGCCAGGCCGAAAGGCATGGCGAGAGAGTGTGTTTTGCCTGTCTGTGAACAGCTAATCTCCGGCACCGTTGGCCTGATTGCAACGAAACTTTGCACACACACTCCCTGGATGCCAATTCCAAACCTCTACTCCAAAAGTTTCTAAATTTTCACATGGGCCTGTTATAGCGCCACCATGAGACTGATTTCTGACCTGGCGGAGACCTGTGCTCCGAGGAGCACTTTTTCTAGTTTGTGTTGTATTTGCATTTCTAAGTGAAGGCAAGTTAAAGAAAGAAAATATAAGCCTTGTTCGATCCTGTGTCACACACAGTATTTAGATGTAAATGATTGCACTGTTCTGGTTTGGGCTCATTCTCTGCTAGAGGCTTTATTTTCTATATGGCAAGTCAAACTAAACAGAAATAACTAATTTCCCCATGTATAATTTTACTTATAATTAGTTACCAATGTGGTTTTAACTAATGTGACGCCGGTTTGCAGGAAGTTGTACATCAGCTGATATTCAGATAATAAAGATGTACTGAAGCTAAATCAAGCCCATAGTTACCAGCATAAACAAACACCTGTCCTGTCCCTCAGTCTATTTTTGGGAGAGAACTTGCGTAGAATGTTTTATTTGTATTATATTTGTATATATAAGTTTGAAAAGATAGGTCTTGATCGTGTGTCCCAGTATTCAAATGTTGTGGTTTGGTCTCATTCATAGATGTCTCCTCTCAAACTAAATGGAAATAGTTCAGGGTTATTGTTTTTGTTCACACACCTTTTTCCCATCCTTAATTATAAGAGATAAATCAAGTCCTAGTTGCCAGTATAAACAAACACCTGTCCTGCGTCTGTTTATTTTTGGGAGAGAACCTACATAGACGCATGACTTGTCTTAAGATACAGTAGATGGCACACATCACTATGAAGTTTGCCAAGGAATTTGTCACACACTCCCAGAAAGTCATGGTTTGTCACAAGGGTGTTTACGTCAGTAATTGAGAGATGTACTGTGTAAGATTATATAATACATGTATGGCTCAGCCCTCAGGTATGCAGAGAGGTTTAATTGTCTCTTCATCCCAAAGAGGATGACACTGCCTTTTCCTCCCTCAGCGTCATGGTGTCTTAGAGTTCCCAAACATTATACCATTTCAAAGACCCCCACATAGCCATGGCTACAGCCCCCTATTATATTGTATTGAGAGGGGGGGGTAATACAAATGTTCCTCCCTGGTGGCCATGGCACCCCCTTTGAAAACTGTCTCGGAGGCCATGCTTAGTGTTCTGCTATCTCGTAAGTATGAAGGCTGGACAAAGTGAGGATTGTACAAGCATTTGAGTGTGTTTGTGTGTCTGTCTGTCAGTATTTCCACATGACAAGTGTGGACATATTAACATTCCAAGAAAACAAATCTAAATACATAGAACATACATTAATAACATATGCAGTACATGGGAAGGACATACCAATTGTTTTTGTGCATTTACACACACAAAAAGGGTACTTAATTAATAAAAGGAGATGAGGTACGCCTTATAGTACTGTAGGTCATCTAGCAGGGTACTGTATTGACAAAGAGCATAAAAATTACATTATTAGCTCTAATACATAAAATAACAAAAACACACTCTCGCAGCAGGCAAACAGGTGTCACAAAGGAGGGGTTGTGACAGTCTGAACTTTGTTAATGTAATGAAATATCAAGCAAACACCACTGGGTGACATATTTCTTAAATCAGACAAACCACATTTTTGGAATAACACCTTTCTTTACTACAGTTTGTAGCAGACTTTAGATTATAGTGTGCCGTCTCAGTACAATCACTGTATTGTAGATTTATTATTCTTCCTTTGTATGCCTGGTAAAACCTGTTCTGTGATAGGATGTTCCAGGAGGTTGTGATTACGTAATTGCAGGTACAGCTGTGGTGTGAGTTGAGTTGGTAGTGCCAGGCAGAGTCACAGTGTGATGTGTAATCATTCAGTATTTCATTTAGAGAAGTGCCAGAGTAGCAAATCTGTGTGTCCACAAACAAAATTAATTTTAAAATGTGGGGATATAGTAAAGATACAAGATTTGTTATTGTTATGTCCCATTATACAAGTAATAAATCTGGGGGTTTGACTCCTTGACATTGTAGCAAAATGTGACAACAGAAACAAATAGCAAATATAGCTGCAAGCAGCAATAAGCGGTTTTGAGGGATAAGGCAGAGGCAGGAAGAGGCAGGCAGAGAGAGAGAGAGAGAGATAGAGCGAGAGAGAGAGAGAGAGAGAGATAGAGAGAGAGAGAGAGATAGAGAGAGAGAGAGAGAGAGAGAGAGAGAGAGAGAGAGAGAGAGAGAGAGAGAGATAGAAAGAGAGAGAGAGAGAGAGAGAGAGAAGAGAGAGAGAGAGAGAGAGAGAGAAAGAGAGGCAGTTAGAGAGAGAGGGAGGGAGGGAGAGAGAGAGAGAGAGAGAGAGAGAGAGAGAGAGAGAGAGAGAGAGAGAGAGAGAGAGAGAGAGAGAGAGAGAGAGAGAGAGGAAGAGAGGCAGTGTGAGAGAGAGAGAGAGAGAGAGAGAGAGGAGAGAGAGAGAGAGAGAGAGAGAGGCAGTGAGAGGCAGTGACAGAGAGAGAGAGAGAGAGAGAGAGAGAGAGAGAGAGAGAGAGAGAGAGAGAGAGAGAGGGGCAGCGAGAGAGAGAGAGAGAGAGGCAGTGAGAGAGAGAGAGAGAGAGAGAGGCAGTGAGAGGCAGTGAGAGAGAGAGAGAGAGAGAGAGAGAGAGAGAGAGAGTGAAAGAGAGGCAGTGAGAGAGAGAGAGAGAGAGAGAGAGAGAGAGAGAGAGAACATGCATTAATTAACAAAGTCATGATTTTGGTTCAATACATTATAATTTGGACTGGTTAAATTGGGGTTTGAACCAGGGACCTACTGACTGACAGGTAGACAGTGTACTGACTGAGCCATTGGATAGACAGAATTGGATTTCATGTGTGGTAATTTATCATACAGCATGGATTGCTTATTATATATGTCAGGTTTTATGCTAGTTTCTATATAGTTTTAGAATTATATTTCACTTGTTTACAGGTCGAGTGATATATAGGTTATTTGTAGGTGGATGGATCTCCCTAGTGGTTGGTCGGGGTTATTACATCTTTCTCGTTATTATGTATCTTTTTATAGTTTACAATCTATTCTGGCGGTTATGGGACGGGAGAGTATTTTGCATATTATAAAGATATTGAGAGGTGATTTGTGAGTGGTGACATGTTCATCTTTCGGCTGGGCTTTTGTTGTGTAACAGGTCAAAAGTTGCAGAGAATGGGTTAATATAAGGTTTTGCACGTCAGTGATCTCTTATGCGCAGGCGCGACTTTCATCAGCCAGTCGTTACGCTGGTGTTTGTGAAGCCAGATCGTCCGTTGGTAAGCTAATGTGTATAAGTGTATAATAAGCGATGTAAAGTACTTTTATTATGTTCATTTGTGTGGGTTATACAGTCTGTAATGTGTTCTGTTATTTATGTTGTGTGTTTCTTTGTGTTTCTGTGCTTCACAGTTAAATTACCTACCAAAAGTGCTTGTTTTGCTACCCAAGCTACATGCTACAAGCTAACGGCTCGTGTGTGGAGTTCACGGGCTGGTCATAATAATTTACTGTGCACAGTTTAGTTAGGAGTGTGTTTGTATATTGTATGAGTGTGTTTAGTAATAAATGGCAAAAAGACAATTTTGTTATTGAATGGGTTTATTGCATCGTAGTTTGGTCGAGTGGTTTTCACTGGTTTATCCTTCACAAACAATACCCTGTGCGGAGGGTTAAAACTGAGTTAGGGTTGTAATTTAGAAATATCCGTACAGTAATTTAACATAGTGGCCCGGTGTAAGCCACAGAATAACAATTGACCAGCCCGTGCAGCGAGGTTCGCACGGCTAAGTCCGCTTGTTATTGCCGTTGATGGCACTGGCCGTGTGTGAGGAAGAGGAAGGTACGAGCTGCGTCACAAATCGACACCCCGCCATCCCCGTTTTGTAGTCGGTGGTTTGACCGGGTCGAGGAAGGACGCCCGTCCCTGCATCGCATCGAGGAGCAAGCACAGGCCCATCCGTCGCAGCACCTACACGTCGCCGACAGTACAGCGCCGCTGCGGACGGCAGGGGAGGAGTGGAGGACGCGCGCGTGGACAACCGCGTGTTTACCAACAAGTCCTTTTCCCTGAGAGCCATGTGCATTGTGTGATATAACGTTGCTTGTGACCTAAAGGTTGCTTGTGACTATAAGCTGGAGACGGTCAAAAAAGAGCCGTTTGCCAGTATTAAACTGTGTCGGTCTGAGGTACTTATGTGCATGAAAAACCTGAACAAAGAACGTGCACGCTAATGGGACGACGTGGTGTTTCTTGCTAAGCTAATGGGACGATGAGGTGTTTGCTTGCTAAGCTAATGGGACAACATGGTGTTTTCTTGGCTCTGAGCTGACCTGCTAACGCTAACTTTCATTAACTCTGCCACTGCTGCTTGCTCACGTTTTCATTGACTCTGCAACTGGTGCTATAGCTAACTTTCATTGACACTGCTACTATTACTTGGTAAAGCTAATGCTAACGCTACCCTTGAGTGTGAACTGCAAGCCACCATTCGGAGGCACACAGCCGCCATTTTGGATCGGAGGGTCTCTTCTCAAGGTGAGCACTGTAAAAGGGTAGTTGCCATGCTAGTTTTCATTGACTGTAGCTATGCTAATTTTCATTGACTGCCACCATTGTGCGAAGCTCACGTGCTAATGCTAACGCTAACCTTGAATGTGCACTGCAAGCCGCCATTTTGAGGCAGACGGCCGCCATCTTGGATCGTAGGGTCCCTTCTCAAGGTGAGCACAGGAAAAGGGTAGTGCACGTTTCAGTGTACTGACTGTATGGCTATGGTGTCACTTGATGACCTAAAAAAGAGGCGAACCACAGCACAGAGAGACTTCACAAAGAGAGCTAATAAGATTGGTGATTCTCTGGACACATTTAGTGCGGATGAGATAAAAAGTGAACAGAGGGGGCTCAAGGCATGTTATGATGTATTGTGGGGAAGTACAGATGACTACCTGGGCGCCTTGGAGGAGGATGCAGACACGGACTACAGCAAGGAGGTAGCCGAAATGAAAGATAAAGGAGATAAATGTCGCACAAGGTTCAGAGAGACAATGGAGCAGCTCAAAGATACATTATGGAGAGACACTGTGTCAGACCAATTTAATAAATTAAAACACAGGCTAAATAGTGAGTTTGACAGAGCCAAAGGTCTGGAACAGAGTGATATAACTCCAGAACAATATGAGGACGTGGAGACCGCTGTCACAGAACTTGAGGAGATAACGGACAAGTGGGCCCCCTTTGTCCCCAAGGAGGGGGGGGGGTGTGTTGCGAGAGAGCCTCAAGGATAATGACCGGGAATTAAAGGAGGTCATTAAGACATTAAAACGGCAAGTGCGTGGGTTTAGTGGAGGAAGTGACACGCATGAGGACGCTTCCGAGATACACCCAGAGCCTGGGGTCCATGACCTCCCTGCTACGTTTTCTCTTGTTGATGGCGTGAAGGGTAAAGGAGAGATGACCACCAACCCAAGCTTGCCACCATTCGCTGGGGTGGCGTCAGGGGGGCAGGACCACCCGTCTGATGATGTGCTAGGCCTGTTTCATCCCCCAGGCCTGCCACCAATGCCATCGCTGCGGGACGCAAACATGATGCAGGATGCCCGGGTGCAAGGTATGTTGAGCAGCGGCGGAGTGGGGCAGGCGAGCGCTGTGCCCGGTATCATGCCAGGCGCACAGGGCCCCACGATGAGGGCGGCGGCGCCAAGGTTGAAGCTGGTTCCTCTTAGCCTACCCAAGTTCCATGGAGAGAGGAGGAACTATTTCTTTTAAGCTAAGGATTAAGTTTCAGAACCTGGCCGAGCCATCGGGCTTACCAGAACTACAATTGTTTCACTTGCTGGACAGTCTTGATAAAGCGGTGAAAAACGAACTGGGGCTGGATTATTGCCGTGATGCGAATGACGTGTTCCGTAGTTTGGATGATCGATACGGGGACGTGTCGCTTATCGCTGATGACATTGTAATGGAGTTACAAGAAATGCCGGCGGTGCGTGGAAATCAGCCAAGAGAGACATTACAGTTAATCCATAAAGTGGAGCGTGCTTTGGATGACCTGACTGACTTGCAGTGTGCGGGGGCTGTCAACAATCCGTTGGTGGTCCGTGCTCTTGAAAGCAAGTTACCGCACGAATTGCAAACACGGTGGCTCGTATTTCAATGTGACCCAATGAACAGGGTCACTGCGTTGAACCGCTTTAGTGGGCTTTTATATTTTCTACGTGGTCAGAAGATGGTCCTGACGTGGCAGGAGCAGTTGCAGGCTGGGCAACCGGACAATGCCAGGGCAAGTGAGCCGAAGCCTCGCAGCAAGCCGGGAGACAAACCGCAGGAGCAGCGTGCGTTTACCAGGGCAACAGTGAGCGGGGAAGAGAGCAGCTCATCGCAGGACCCTTGTGTGGCGTGCGGAGAGAATCGTCATACTGGACAGTTGTATCGGTGCAGGACTTTTAGGAAGGGCAGTGTGGCTGAGAAGAGGGCGCTAGCAAAGAAGGCCAGAGTGTGCTTTAAGTGCCTGGATCCACATGATGGGTCTTGCCTAAGAAACTTTTTGTGCAGAAATGAGGAGTGCAAAAGGAGCGAGGCTCCATCGGATCATCACTACATGCTTTGCTTCAAAACGCAACCTTCTAGTGACACTGTGCCCACGGACAATGCAAAGGGGAGTGTTGCTAAGGGGGGAGCTAACGGGGAGAGTAAGAGGAACCCCCGGGGCCCAACGGCGGAACAAGCGGCCATGTTTGCTGAGGCAAACCTGTCACCAGAGCAGTTGGCTGTAGTTCGCAAAGCCATAACGAACAAAGTGTCCTCAGCGGTGTGTGCGGACAGTGGGAGGCCAGAAGATGGCCAAGTTCTCCTAATGTTACTCGACGTCACGACTAAACGGGGGGACTGGGTGGGTGCTTTAATTGACCTAGCCTCGGACACGAATTATGTTACCCACCAGGCGGCAGAAAGACTGGGATTGGATGGTGAGCCCGTCACGCTGGTCGTGCATGGTGTGGGTGGGATGGAGACCAAGGTCAAGACGAAGAGGTACTCTGTGGGCCTGAAGGTGGAAATGGAGAAAGGCACTTTGCACAGTTACGACATGATCTGTTATGGACTTGACGAGATTGCCAAGGTGAACTATACAGTGGACTCGGAGCGTTTAGAGGGGTTCTTTCCAGATGAGGTCCAGCCGGGGGATCTGACTCAAAGTGGAGATGCTCATAAGTGCCCGAGAGGGTCGTCTCGCCCCTAAATGGATGGGGAGGTGCGGTGATCTTGTTCTATGGGACGGCCCACTGGGGAAGACCGTCAGTGGGGCGCATCCTGGTCTGTGCGAGGATGTGGAAAGAGCAGCGCAGACTCATTTCGCCTGGTCCATGAAAGCGGAGGCCGTAAGAGTCGAGATTCCTCAGGGCTGTCCAGAGCAAGGCAGTGTGAGGGTTACGACTACAGCTGCCTGCAACGCGGGGGTCGTGTCAGAGGGCATAGCTGATCCTGCAGACGAGGCTGCGGGGGAAGTGCCGTTGGAGGGCACGACGGAGGCTGCAGAGGAGAAGGTCAGGGTGGCTGCTCCTGCAAAAGAGGCCGGGGAGGATACCTATGCCGGCCCACACTCTGTCACCATGCCGGTGTGGAGCGTCGTGAATAGCAGCCAGGAGTGCCTCAAGCTGCCCTGGGCCCGGACTAGTCACGGTGGGAGGCTTGGAATGACAGAGACGACTCCAGCCCGGTCTGGTCACGGTGGGAGGCCAGATGCAGCGGAGTATGAACTCTGCCGGAGGTGCTCGGGGAGGACTCCGTGTGGCACATCGTGGGGTCCACGCCAAAAGCGTGTGTGGATTCTCTTAACGTGGCGTCCGAGGATGGACTGCAGAAGTTGCGAGGAGCGGTTCTCGTGAGCCAGGTGGACCCAACGAGGAGCCACATCTTATCTGTGCTCTGTGGGGCCGTGGGCTATGTCCGCAGAATTCTGCACGTCTGGGGGCATGGCAGGACCAGCTCTCGGGGGCAGTGGGAGGCTGTGCTCTCAGGCAAGGAGCGTGAGGCGGCGGTCCTACAAATCTCTCAAATGAGAGGCCGATCGGAGCCAGAGCCAGAGTCCTGGAAGACTCAGTGGACATTATTACACCCAACTCGTTGCTGTTGGGCCGGGTGGGACCCAAGGGAGGTACCCAGGGTTTTGATTTCCACCTACCCTTTCTGTCGACTTCGCGCAGTCCATCTTCGATGGCCAGGGAGTCATCCGGGACGTGAAAGTGCAGACTCGTCCGAGTCTGCCCATCAGCTGGTTCCAGATGAGGAAAGACGGGGTGTCGTGCCCATCCACCATCCTCCACAGAGACGTACGGAGGCTGGTGGTTCTCATCCCATTTGAAGACCAACAATAAGTTGGGAAGTCCTCAGTGAGAATACCCAAAAGGACTGGATAATTGTGTGTGTATTTCGTTTTCATTTGACCTAGTGGGTATTCCTTGAGGCGGCTGAGTGGTTAGAGGGTAAACCAGCACTCACTGAGGGGCAAGGCGGTGGTGCCGACCTCCTAGGAGTTAAAAGTAAGATATATTCGCTGCATAAATGTAAACTATCTTTTCTGTTTATTCTATTTTGGGTGCCTTCCTACGGTTGGCTTTGAATTTTAAGGTGCAGCTTAAGAGCATGTTTATTGATGTGTGTGTTTATTGTTCGAGGACTTTCGACGTTATGTGTGGCCTCTTCGGTTTGTTAAACCTATAGCCCAAGTGGGAGGTGTCAGGTTTTATGCTAGTTTCTATATAGTTTTAGAATTATATTTCACTTGTTTACAGGTCGAGTGATATATAGGTTATTTGTAGGTGGATGGATCTCCCTAGTGGTTGGTCGGGGTTATTACATCTTTTTCGTTATTATGTATCTTTTTATAGTTTACAATCTATTCTGGCGGTTATGGGACGGGAGAGTATTTTGCATATTATAAAGATATTGAGAGGTGATTTGTGAGTGGTGACATGTTCATCTTTCGGCTGGGCTTTTGTTGTGTAACAGGTCAAAAGTTGCAGAGAATGGGTTAATATAAGGTTTTGCACGTCAGTGATCTCTTATGCGCAGGCGCGACTTTCATCAGCCAGTCGTTACGCTGGTGTTTGTGAAGCCAGATCGTCCGTTGGTAAGCTAATGTGTATAAGTGTATAATAAGCGATGTAAAGTACTTTTATTATGTTCATTTGTGTGGGTTATACAGTCTGTAATGTGTTCTGTTATTTATGTTGTGTGTTTCTTTGTGTTTCTGTGCTTCACAGTTAAATTACCTACCAAAAGTGCTTGTTTTGCTACCCAAGCTACATGCTAACGGCTCGTGTGTGGAGTTCACGGGCTGGTCATAATAATTTACTGTGCACAGTTTAGTTAGGAGTGTGTTTGTATATTGTATGAGTGTGTTTAGTAATAAATGGCAAAAAGACAATTTTGTTATTGAATGGGTTTATTGCATCGTAGTTTGGTCGAGTGGTTTTCACTGGTTTATCCTTCACAAACAATACCCTGTGCGGAGGGTTAAAACTGAGTTAGGGTTGTAATTTAGAAATATCCGTACAATATATATACAAGCTCATAACGTGTCACATTGTAGATCGGCTGTATTTGGTTACTGTAGGTGTTGTATTAATAATTAAATCTGCAAAGTAACAATAACTAAAGCTGTCATATGCTGTAATTGTAGTAGAGTAGAAGTGACAAAAATGGAAAGTAAAGTAAAAGTACCTCAAAATTGTACTGTGCATTGTAAGCATTTGTATTGGTACTTGAGTAAATGTACATAGTTACTTTTCAGCACCATTGAGGAGCCAATGACTGACAGGCTAGGTATCACCAGGTGCACTGATTGCTAGAGTGCAGAGGGACATGGGTTGATATTAATGATCTTAACTCAAAATGTATATATCACACAGCTTAAATGTTTTGATTAAATCGGAGAGTGATGTAAAGAAAATCTGTAGTGTAAAGGTTGCAAGTTCATCAAATGTCAATGTATATTGTTTCTTATATCGGGGTAGCTCAGTTGGAAGAGCTATTGACTCTGAACCGCAAGGTCATGGGATTGAATCCTGGCAAAAGCAACACAACATATGATTAATTAATCTGGTTCCTTGGTTTATAGAGCATTGTTACAGGTATAGACTCATTTGTTTGTTAATGTTGCTACCCTTTAAATGGCCATGGCCAATAACGTGGCATTGGGCGCTTAAAGTTAAATATTTAGAAAACTTCACATTATTTCAAAGAAAAAGCCACCAGGCCACTAATGAGTTGTGACAGGTGTGATTGGTGATGAGTGAGAGCAGGTGAGAGGGGTGGATCCAATCCATGGGAATAGGGGGAAGGTTGCTGACTAGCTGACTCTTAAAGCGCTTAAAGTTAAATATTAAAAATACTACACATTATTTCAAAGAAAAGGCCACCATGCCACTAATGAGTTGTGACAGGTGTGATTGGTGATGAGTGAGAGCAGGTGAGAGGGGTGGATCCAATCCATGGGAATAGGGGGAAGGTTGCTGACTAGCTGAGTCTTTTCTACACCCACCCTCACTAACCTTCACCTCAGTAAAACAACGACCTTACCTCAAGAAACACTATTTGTAAAACGAAGAATTCGCAATGATGATCACTTCAACACATTGTTGGGGACAGGGATCGAACCAGCGACCTATGGATTCACAG
Organism: Gymnoscopelus braueri; assembly: GCF_963280865.1. Lineage (NCBI taxonomy): Eukaryota > Metazoa > Chordata > Actinopteri > Myctophiformes > Myctophidae > Gymnoscopelus > Gymnoscopelus braueri. The sequence continues at coordinate 18,734,615 of NC_137623.1, read as the reverse complement.
GCTGCCTCTCTTCTCATTAAGCTGGGGAACACTAGACTGTAAGGGGGGGGGAGAAGGGGGAAGGAGGGGGAAGAAGGGGGGAAGAAGAAAAAGAGAAGAAAGAAGGGAAAAGGAGAGAAATTTTGAGAAAAAGGAAGGGAATGGGTGCAATTCTAACTCAGCTTCATGTAAAATCCTGCTGCAAGCGATTATGTATCAGAATATTTTCAAAAAGCACTGAAATGTTAAAACTAGCATTTCTAAGAAGGGGGAGTATGGATGCCAAGGTCGCCAGTTCGATCCCCGCTTTGAACAAAAGTAACCTGAACTAATAGTGCTCATTCAGTGTTCTAGATCACAATGACAAATGTAATGTGAAATGTAAATAAGTGTAGAGGCTGTCCCTCCACACCAAGAAGGCTAGTTAGCTAGGCTAGTTAGCTGGCCAGTGGATGGCAAAGTCCACACCACAATTAAGGGTAATGACAGTAGACCAATGACAGTGGTGAATGGCAATCGTTGGCATCAGTTTCAGAGTGATTTGATGAATACTACAAGGGCAGGGAGTCAAGTATGTGTTTACAGATCATCATTATCAACATGCTCACATATAACTAAGTCAATTTATATGGTTATCTGCTACTACTGTTATCAGTATCATAATGAGTGTAATTTCTAGTCAGAAATGTCCCCATATTTTCAGTAACAGTTCCAGCCCTTTTTTGGCCTGCCTGGCACATCAGGTTTGTGTTTCTATTTAAATAAATACGACTGACAATTTATGAACAGTCTGTATCAAAATATTTATTCAAGTTTAAACAAGTAAACCAATTTGCATTGTTCAAGAAAATGTGCATTGTTGAGTCACAAAAAAAACATGCAAGTGTGCAAGGTCTGCAAAATATCCAAGAGGGATTAATAGGGGGAAGAGTATATACACACACGTTCATATAAGGCAAACCCCCATTATGTGCAGGCCTTATATAAACTACAGCAGCAATGGCAACAGATGCCTTGCATTGTGGCAACAGTAGCAGCAAATATAAAAGACACTTTTTACACAAGTGTGATAAAACAAGTAAAAGATGTGCATTGATGAGTCTCAAAAATAGTACACCACAAAAAACATGCAAGTGTGCAAGGTCTGCAAAATATCAAATATCCAAGAGGGATTAAACACTAGGGGAAGAGTATATACACGTTCATATAAGGCAAACCCCCATTATGTGCAGGCCTTATATAAACTACAGCAGCAATAGCAACAGATGCCTTGCATTATAGCAACAGTAAAAGCATCAACGCAACATAAAATACACCTATTTACACAAGTGTGATAAAACAAGTAAAAGATGTGCATTGATGAGTCTCAAAAATAGTACACCACAAAAAACATGCAAGTGTGCAAGGTCTGCAAAATATCAAATATCCAAGAGGGATTAAACACTAGGGGAAGTCGAGTATATACACGTTCATATAAGGCAAACCCCCATTATGTGCAGGCCTTATATAAACTACAGCAGCCATTGCAACAGATATCTTTCCATATAGTAGCAGCATCAACGCAACATTAAAAAAAGCGACTTATTGCACAAGTGGGATACAACAAGTAAAACTAGATTCAGTCATCAGCTGCAAATCTGTATACTGCATAGTCGTCCATTATTATGAATCAGAGCTTGAATGTTACTGTAGTTGCTCCATTATTATGAATCAGAGCTTGATTGTTACTGTAGCTACATTTTAGATTTTTTTATTTGATCAAGCCAGTCCCTTAAAGACAGCGTCTCTGTATTCGGACAATAAATTGTGCCCCTGTACTGGCTGTGCCCAGTTGCTGCAATTCTAAACTGGCCACATTTCCTACAAGAGTTAGCCACAACCTTCCGCTTGTTAAAGCGTACCTTAGGGGCCTTAGAGGCAGGGCGACTACTGGCAGGTGGCAGGAGAGGTGCAGATGGAGCAATGGGAAGACCAGGCGCAGCAAAAGAAAGAAGAATGACAGGCCCAGAAACGGGTGGTTTGGGGAGAATCTGTCTCTGGCCAAACATTATTGGCCGTATTGGGGGTATGGCAGCTGGGAGGGGGGCTACAGCTTGCCTCTTGTGTGCCTGCATAGGCTGAGGGCCATGTGGTAGAGGAACAGCAGCAGTTCCGTGAACACTGGCTGAGGGAAGCAGAGGGCGAAGCGGAACAGCAGCAGTAGGGCGAACAGTGGCTGGGCGAAGCGGCTCAGAAGCCAGAGGCAAACGAGGAGGCAGGTTGATTCCCTGCAGGAGCAGGCTGACATCCTGCCGTTTTGCCCGCTGGTTGTACCACGCTTTGAGGGTGGCTAGATTCACATTTATCAGCTGCAAATCTGTGTCCCGCATAATAGCTCCATTATTATGAATCAGAGCTCGAATGTTACTGTAGCTGTCAAGCATAAGAGTCCACCTACTCACTGATCCCTCTCCGCGTTTCTTTGGACTCTTGTGAAGACGACAGAGTCTAATGAATATGGCCTCTATTAGCCTGCAGCAGTCTGGAAACTGGGCATTGGAACCAGGCGATGCCAGGACACTCCGCTTAAGGCTGTCCACCCCAGGTGTGAACTCTGCTCTTTTTTTTGTCGACTTGAACTTCCCCACAGAAAGTCTGTCTTTGTGTCTGGCAGCGAAGACCAACCGCTGGCGGTCATAAGGCAGAAGGTTCTGCCACAAAACCGTAATGGCACCGACTTGTTGTTGGCTCAAAGTCAAAGTGGTTTGACTATGCAACTCCACCAGATACTCAGCTAGCCTGTCCACATGATCCATGCCTGGAATGTTACGCTCATCCACAGCCTGTAAATACAAATGACAAAATTACATTTACACTAGTGGTATATAAGCAAGACGGAACAGCTTTAATACAATTTCACTTTTCTAAGCACTTACCAGCTGTGCCTCAGGCACCTCTGAGGTAGCAGGTTGAAGGGAGCTGGTAGGAGGCTGGCATGAGGCAGCAGAGCCCACAGGTTGGGTGGAGGTGGCAGGGGGTTGGCAGGAGGCCACAGCCTGAGAATACAAACATCAGAAATGAAACATTTACACAAGTGGTATAAGCAAGACATTCAATTTTATGCTGTTCAAGCTCTTACCAGCTGTGTAGCAGTCTGACTAGAGCTGGCAGCAGGGCCCACAGGATGGGTGGAGGTGGCAGAGGCAGCAGGGCCGGCGGTGGAGCTGGCAGGAGGCTGGCATGAGGCAACAGAGCCCACAGGATGGGTGGAGGTGGCAGGAGGTTGGTAGGAGGCTAAAGCCTGGGAATACAAACATCAGAAAGGAAACATTTACACTATGGTATAAGCAAGACATTCAAACATTAGATTTTATGCTGTTCTGGCTCTTACCAGCTGTGTAGCAGTCTGACTAGAGCTGGCAGGAGGAGGAGGCTGGCAGGAGGCAGCAGGGACAGCGGTGGAGCTGGCAGGAGGCTGGCATGAGGCAGCAGGGCCCACAGGATGGGTGGAGGTGGCAGGAGGCTGGCATGAGCCACAGTGAGGGAATACAAACATCAGAAAGGAATCAGTTACACAAGTGGTGTAAGCAAGACATTCAATTTTATGCTGTTCAAGCTCTTACCAGCTGTGTAGCAGTAATCTGTGTTCCCGGGAGTTCTCGCCAGCTCTTGCATACAAACGGGAGGCGCGAGAGTGTAGCAGTGGAGCTGGTAGGAGGCTGGCATGAGGCAGCAGAGCTCGCAGCATGAGTGGAGCTGGCAGGAGGCTGGTGTGATCCAAGGGGATAAGTGGCCACAGTGTTACAGCGGTAGGATCTGGGGCCTGGTCTTCAAAGCCTTCGTCCTGTTCCTCCTCAACATGGAGTTCTTCCAAGAGCTGATCGGTCTCATCTGAATCCACATCCACATCTTGAGTCGTCTTCCGTCCTGTCTGATTGTACAGGTAATCTACACCAATCAGCTCTCCTGGGAAATGAGACAAATCAGAGGATACGCATACGTTTGCATACAAATGGATAAAACAAACAATTACTGCATTAACGTACCAGTGTACTGAGGTGGGGGGTGGAAAGAGGGGATATAGTTCCGCCCCAGAACTTTCAAGCTGTTGGTGTTAACATTATGGACAAGGTCTCCAGAGTAGCTGAGGAGGGCAGGTGGCTTGACAGACAGTGATGCAGCACCCCGGTCCTGGTTCCACCTATTCAGGCCTTCCAACAAAAACAGCTGGTAGTTCAGGCTGTTGACCTGTGTGCCTAAAATTGTGACAAGTGTGATTAAGGAATCAAGAGTTTGTTCATCACTACTAACAATATGAAAAAGTTCTAAATAAAAAGTAAAACCTATTGCTATCCCAGCCATCCTCACCTGGAATAAACCGGTTTAGGTGGAGATGGAATGACTCCAGGGAGGAGGAGCCCCTGGCACACCTGTACCTGGTGAGAACCACTCCCAGCTTGGTGGTGGTGCCAGTCTCCATGTAGAGGGGTACATCTTCAACATCCTGAATGCACTTTATGTGCCTCTGCTGAGTGTTCCAGATGTGCTGCATCTTCTCTGTATCAAGGAGGGGAACGCCAAGGAGGTCTCTCCCCTTATCCCCCATCAACTCATCCAGCAGTCTGCCAATAAGACGAGTGGTGATGTCCACCCCTCTGGTCCTTCTTCTGCAGTACAGTGCCAGCTCATCTTTGGAGATGTTTGCATCCACCATCGCGTCTGTAATGCCAGGCGTACCCTCCTGCTTTAGCTGCTCCCTTTTGTAACGACGCAATACAGCAACATCCCTCATATCCCACTCAAAAACACATGCAGAGAGCCGTGCCATGAATGTGGGAAACAGGGGGTGGGCGTCGGTGGTAGTGCCAAGTGCGAGTCGTCTCATGAAGTGGTAGATGTCCAGACGTATGGTGAGGTCTGGCCAGCCACCGAACCTCTTCTGGAGCTGGGTCCGTTTCTCTCCCTGCTCTGAACAGCACCCACAGTCCACATAAAGCAGCTTTGGTGGGGTCATGTTTGCCCCACTGTACCTACTGTACGTACGATGCCAGCCACCATGAGGTCCAGTTGTGCCCCTTCCCCATCGGTAAGCACACTGTTAATAATCTGTCCAAGCTCATTGCTGACTGTCGTCTGCCACAGTGCTGTGCCTTTCGCTGCTCCTGCCAGCTTCTTGGTAATCTGCAAGTACACAAAAAGTGATGTGATGATTCAAACACTGATTGTGGCACAAGCCTGAAGAGTTTTGCAAATGATATGAAAGTCCAAGAATTATTCACCTTCTTGGTTGAATCCATTTTCAAAATGGACCCAAAGACAGAGGTAATGCTGGCCTTTACGTGGTCCAGCCGGGTCAAGATGTCCTTTCCGAACACCGTCAGGAGCCACTTGTTTGTTGGAACCGCCACAGGCTGAGGGGGATCCTGGCAGACAACAGGAAAGAGACTGGGGCGGTCCACAAAGTCAGCACACTCCCCAAGGTACCTTGAAAGGCGGTGGAGCCACTGCTCACTGTGGTTCTCTTTCAGCTGCTTAGCAAGCCGTGTGGAGCTGTTCCCTAAGGTCCTCTCCCGCATCAAACGGATGACACGGATGTCACACGCATACCTATGGAGAAAACACTTTAGTTATTTAAGAAAAAATTAACTGCATAAGCAGCAGCACACATTCATTATGACAAATACAGGCAGTATGCTGTGGAAAACAGATAGTTATTGTGGTCCCTGAAGGTGTTATATGAACACCATCTTAGTTTGTAAATGTACCTTCACATAAGAACATAGTTGCTAATAGTTTAGATCTGATGTGTAGGGATAACAACTCACCTCTGTGTCAGAATGATGCGGAACTCTGAACGCCAAGGAAGATCCAGCTGGCTTACAATGGCGTTGCTGGAGGAGATGAAGGCTGCCTTGCATTCTTTGTTGCTGCACCTGGACCACATTGGAAACAAGCATTTAATTACACTTTAAGGTGTTATACAAGTAAATCACTATAACTTAAATCCAGGATATCTTTTACCAAAATAGTCACCTGAGAACCTCAGTCACCAGGAGGTAATATCGGTCAACATCTAGGACCTGACGCGCTCTCGGATGTAGACCCCCACTTGTAAGGTGGCATCTGCACTTGGCACACTTAAAATCCTTCTTGAAGCCCTGGTGGTAGGGCATCCACACCATAAGCCGGTGGCAGAAAAAACGCTCTGGATTGGGGACTTGGCTGTAGGTCAGACTTGGCACAGGTGGCTCATACCAGAGTTGCTTCAGGTCATCACGCACCCGCTGGTTCTTCCACAGTGTTGAAGCTATCCATCGCTGGTCTTGCTGAGGAAGGGTATCCTTCATTTTCTTAGGTAAATAGAACTCACTGGGCAAAGACCCAAGCGGGGCAGCAGCAGGCAGAGACACAGCTGAGAACTCACTGGGTGAAGAGGGGGGTCCAGGTGTTGAGAACTCAGTTAACTCACTATGTGATGACCGAACCGGGGTAGCAGCAGGTCCAGGTGATGCAATCGGTCCACCCTAAGTAAAGGTTTCATCACAAATACAGATTAAACAGATGGAGTGTGATTACCATGTCATATTAAGCCAGTGTGCTTTAAAATAAAACATACAATATATTTCAAGTACTGTAAGAACTTACAGAGCAAGCAGCATCGGGGACAGGGGCTGTGGCAGTCCTCACAGCGGTCGAAGAGGAAGGAGGGAGAGAGAAAGGCGAGATGGTCCTTATAAAGGACCTGGTTCTGCTCAGAGGCCTTGAGACGGGAGAAGAGGACATCACGGAGACCGTAGGAGATGCTGCACTAGGTGAGGTGGCGACAGTGCTGGAAACCGACTACGAGTGGGGATAGTTGATATGCATACTGTCAAATATAAATAAATTATACATCAAGGAAAAGAGCAACATACCGACAGGTCAAGAGAGACTGGTCATCATTATATAAGCAAACTATTATGAACCATTATATCCAACATTAAGCCTCATACCTCTGCAGGTTTCCTAGGCCTGGCCAAATCGACGTTAGGTTTGGCTGCGGCACAATGTGAGCCACCAAACCTTTGCTTGTCAAACTGTGGAAGTAAACAGTGTCAGTACAGCACCGGTCAATAAGCCCCAACAAGTTATGTCATACTTATTTGGAACTGCATCACGGCCAAACTTGAGTTTAGTAGGCAGAATTACCATTGCCAGGTTCGGTTTAGGCCGTTCCTTCGGAACAGGATCTGCTGCCAGGTTTGGTGTAGGCCGTTCCCGTGGAACAAGATCTGCTGGCTGAACATTAAACAAATGTTAATAAAATGACAGAATAATTAATGTACAGCTTTATAGAAGTCTGTTATTTAATTAACAGTTAAACTCACTTTCTTAGTGTGAAATCCACAATTGCAGATCTGTGGCCCCCCAAACAGAGTCCTCTGCCCCTGTTTATGCAGTGGGCATTTCTCTATCTGTGACCAAAATACACACACACACACACACACACACACACACACACACACATTATATTCTTAACTGCTGCCCTGCAGGGCATTACACAACCATATTCCAAATTCACCGGTGGTGGAAAAATCAAATGTTTTACTTAAGTAAGAGTATCAATACTGCAATGTAGAAGTACTGTTACAAGTAAAAGTCCGGAATTCTAAATGTACTATTTACTTGTAAAGTACAAAAGTATTGGTATCAAAATGTACTTGAGCTTGTAGATCGGCTATTTTCAAATAGCCTGTATAAAATAAGGCTAAAGTGGTTAAAGCATGTTTTATATTGAATAATTTATATCTGCAAAGTAACTAAAGTTTTCAAATAATTGTAGTGGAGTAAAAGTACAATATTTATCTATTTATCTTAGATGTAATGGAGTAGAAGTAAAAGTATTGAAAATATTCCAGTAAAGTAAAAGTACCTCAACAAATTGTACTCGAGTACATTACTTGAGTAAATGTACTGTTTACTTTAAGTTTACACCACTGAAATTCACCAACACATACTAGAGCATTGTTGGTTGAAACAATTCCTTTACAGATGCATACAAAATCTTACCTTCTGATACAAGTCATACCATTGTTTTTGCTTGACAGATGGCTTGTTTCCTAGTTGACTAGGCCAGGCACCTGCATTAGCAAACGTCTTCATCCGAGCCAGCCATTCATCTTCCCCCATGGCCTTGTGTTTCTTGGGCTTGAAGTATGACATCTGAAAACATGTGTTGGACAGCTCATTAAGCTTTCTGAAAACTTTATTTTCTATCATTGGTTAAATAATTTAGCTAAAAAGCTCTTTGCCAATGTCCAAGCTATTAAAATAACACGTTGTTGAACTAAACAGCATGATATTGTCCCTAAAATGTCGAGGTGTCAAGCCAACAACATCAGTTCTTTAGACTAGCCCAGAAACATGACCGTCAAATCATGACAGTCATGACGAAACTTCAACCTGTTTTTTGGACTCTCAACATTTATATACAGCCCGTACATCTACATAAACGTTCAGATTTCAAATATAAAGTGCTTAACCTATGGCCACGGATGTTACAATTATATACGGGCCCTCAAAAGTACCCGTATCTTCCGTATTGTTCAATAATAATCATTTTAATCCGATCGGTGGCCATTTTAATCATAGAGTTATAATGTATGAGGGTGCAATACACCTCCCAACCGATAGGGTCACACAGTTGAAAGCTAGAGAAAATGGCCATCGATCGGATTAAAATGCTTTTTATTTAACAATCCGGAGAATAGGGGTACTTTCGAGGGCCCGTCCAGAATTGTAACATCTGTGGCCATGGGGTAAGCACTTTATATTTGAAATCTGAACGTATATGTAGATGTACAGGCTGTAAATCGAAAACGTGCAAACACCAGGCTGAAGTTCAGCCATGACCCTCGTGGCGGACGAGCGACACTAGCCACCCATGGCTATAACGTACATGCAATTATTTAACCATTCAATTAAAATAAAACGTTGTACTAAACAGCATGACATTGTCCATAAAATGTCGAGGTTTCAAGCCAACCTAACATTGGTTCTTAAGACATCAAAGGTGTATGAACGAGCAGCATCACTGTGCTGTTGATACAGATTTAACAGTGCAATGCACACAATGCAAAAACGATCCATTTTAAAGTATTTTAATATATCGCCATCATTTTGGCCTCTTACCCTAGAAGGAGGTTGATCTCTCGAAGGAAAAGAAAGCTGCTGTTCATCCCACCAAACAAATTTTCCACACGCTGTGGCTGTGCAGTGTGCAGGAAACAACTGAGTGAGAAGTGAAAATCCATCTTCAATTTGAGGGCTGGCGCCCTGCAGGTAAAGTCCCAATGATAGGCTGGAATTGTGGAAGGGGGGGGGTTCAATTGGTAGATTATGAGGAGTGAATGTGCCATTTTGATTGGCTGGGTAGAGCTAGAGATATGGCCTTCCTGATGGTGTCTGTTGATATCTATAGGTTATTCCTACGTTATGAACCGAGCCTCTGTTTCGCTAACTACTCTAGATCTCTGGTTCACAAAACATTTACCAATAAAGATTTTTTTTGTCTTCTCGGAATGGAAATTAGTGAAAATAGTCGATCTACAAGCTCACAACGCGTTGCTATTTGAAATGTTGTGAGATTGTAGATCGGCTATTTTCACAAGAAAGTATGTCATACATGAAAAACATCTACTCTCAAAAAAGCATTTCATGTTATTTAAAAAAAAAATGCACATGTCTGAATTAACAGGGTCATGTTTTGTACAATGCAATTTAAACGTAAATTGTAATGAGTGGGATTTAAACCGGGGACCTTTTGGAACATGAGGCTATTCTTTATTGATTGAGCTATTCAATCCACAGCCTCAGACAGTGAGAAAGGAGAATCCAACAAAACAAAACAAAAAGGCGAATGAAGTACGTCATACATTGAAAATAACTACTTTCAAATAAGCATTTCACGTTATCTTTAACAATTGCACATTCATTCATTGATACAGTCATGTTGTGTGCAATGGAATTATAATGAAGTCTACATGAGGTGGGATTCGAACTTGCGACCCCGTAGTCACAAGGCAGATGATTAAGCGATCAAGCTATTGGACCAACAGACCTAAACCTATGAAAAAGGTGCTCAATCATTTGACACAGTTTCACGCAAATTGCTCAGAAATCCTTGGTTTAAATGTTTTTCAAACTGCTCAATATGGCGTAAAATCTGAGGGCGGAGCTCACTGGTCAAAGTGATAGATGTGTTCCTCATGAGTCAAGGCACATGTGTAAGCAAGTTTCACGGCTGTCGGCCAAACGAGCCATGACTTTTGCCTGTTTAAAGTTTGCATGTTCAAAAATTGCTATAGCGCCCCCCTTTGACCAATTGGAGTAAGATTGGTTTCAGTGATACTTGGAATGACCCTCTACATTATTGCAAAGTTTCAAACAAATGTGAGTCTGCATGTATGTGTTAGGGGCAGACGAATGATTTTCATAAAACTGCAATATTCATTGGCTCTTAAAAGCAAAAATTTTTAACTTTTTAAATTTTTTAGATATTGGTCCAAAGTTCACGAGTAAAAAGTTTCGTGCAGATTGCTCAAAGATCCCAGGAGGAGTTTTTCATATAATTCAAAATGGTGGGAAATCTAAAGGTCAGAGGTCAAAAGGTCAGAGTATGAAAGTTGTTAGGCATGAGGAGACGCATGTGTGTATCGAAGTTTCATGGCTGTAGGTCAAACAGGGCATGAGTTGTACCTTTTCAAAGTTGGCATTTTTCAATTGATTGCTACAGCGCCACCCTTTGGCCAATGGTTTTGAGTTTCGGGTCTTCGCCGTTTGGCATAGCCCTCTACCATATTGCCGAGTTTCGTAAAAAGCGTATGCACGGTTAGGCCAGAACTGAAAAAACGGCGGAAGAATTCCTAGAGTTTCAAAGAGGCTTCGAGCCTGATAGGCCTCGAAACTTCAATAAGCCAAGTGCTTTTATGAGCGATCCAGTTTAGAGGACCTTGTATTGTGAATTGTACTTCCATGTACTTTTACCATGTCTTTCTAAATAAAGTATTCAATCAATCAATCAAACCCCCAGACCCCCCATTAGCCACGCCCCCAACCAATCTCCTGGATTCTTCTGACAGTCCAATGTTTTTCAGATGGTCTAGTTGTGGTCGATTGTGTCGAAGGCAAGTAGTAGGCTACTAAGACTGAAATCCTGCCACTGTCTGTGTTTAAGTGGATGTTATGGTGTAGTCAAAATCTGACTTAGAAAAGGGAAGTTTGATATGGGCCTGTAATTAGTGATGTGTGTAGAATCTGTAGATTATTATTACTCGATTTTTTTTAAGAGTGGCTTGATGACCTTATTCACGAACACCTTATTAAATAAGACAAGTAATACATTTCTCTCATAGGAATTAATTTTATTTTCAAAAAAAGCTATTACAACTTTCAGGCAATATTTCATCATATGAAAAAGATCTTAAAAGAGACAATCATATTGGTCAGAGGGAGGTATAAGAATAATCTATCTGTGAACCTGAAATGATAATGCTTTTTACTGAAAAATACACTTAATTTGAGGATATAGCCAAACTCTTGACTAAAAGTTTCACAGACAATATTTACACCTTACATGTGTGAAGTAACATACCTATTAGACTTTGTGGTTCTACTATCTTAGCAGTAGTTACTAATAAACAGTGATATGCTAGCAGCTTCTTATGAATTCAGACAGTTCCCCATTAGCACTGCTACACAGTAAAATCCTCATCCTCATCCTTACTTTGTCCATTTGAGCGTGTGCAAATGTAACTATAATGGACCGATATTCACTTGCATAATGAAACCAGCAGAGGTCGTGGTTTGACAAACACAGGTGAAAGTGATAGTACACTAGTGAATTAGAGGGTTCACAGAATCCATTCCATATGGGCTGCTTTCTGGGGCCTCTTCATATGACTTCTTCTAGTTTACCAATCTGAGGAACAAAAACAAAAATACTTTAGCCACGTAAGTCCTATTGTATACTTTCAATTTTTTTTAAATGGGGGGGGGGGAAAGAAAAAAAAATACGTTTTTTCTTTTACCTGTTTTGGATAGAACACATATATTTCTGCATTCCTCTTCCGTCTCAAAGCGATTGTCGTTTCCGCCGCAGCCTCCATACCAGAAGTACATACAAGTTTTGGCCTCATTGTGATAGAACCAGGAGCGCTTGTTATCATGACAACCACCTCTCTTCATAGGCAGGTTACAGCGGGGATCAGGAGTTTGAGCACGAGTTGACACTGATGGAGAAATAATGTAAGAAACATGAATTCAACCTTTATATTATTCTTATTCTCAATGGTTTTAGCTAGCATTTAACATATGTTGCTTCAAGGTTTCAAAGTGTTAACCATTTAAGCCCTACTTTATAATTATAATTTTTATGAGACTCCCTGAGTCAATAGGAGACTCAGGAGTCCCGCCGGTCATCAAATTATTGACTTAGGAATGTGACAAAAACAAAACAATCTCATAAATTCAAGGCTTCACAGTGCCTCTCCAGCGATCTACAAGCCTACAGCTCGTTGAGATTGTAGATGGAAAAAAGCAGTCCAAATAGAGTTGTAACTCAGGTCCGTTTGCCTAAGATCATAGGGTTTAGAGTGGTTAATTAGTTACTTGAATCAAGATGCTGCTCACCTAAAGGCACAGGAACGAATTTAACACTACTTTCAACGTGAGTAGTGGTAAATGACGTTGAGGTCTCCACGCACACTTGACTGAGGAGTTTGGACTCCAGTGCTGAAAAAAACGATAAAACATTTTTTTAATATATATTACAGGCAATTCTTTAAATTCATGTAAGACGTGTTGTAATTTTTATCTTACGTAGCCACTGCAACAGAATTGTTTTCCCATTAAACTTTACAGAACATAATCACCTGATAAAAGATTGAAGTCTTCAATATGGTGTACATGCTCTTTGTCTGGGTGAGAGGCAATGAGATTGAGCTCGTTCAGGAACCTGTCAATGATAGAGTCACGTGGGTGAATTCCCACGGCGTGCATGTCAATGTTGTGGTCATGATGAGCCTCCCGCACAGCATCTTCAAGCCTAACAGACTCGTTCGGATCCGTCTGTCCATCTGTGATGACGATGGCTACTTTCCTGACTCCTTTCCGAGCGTTGGAGAAAACTTCCCGAGTGGCCAGACGGATAGCTGTGCCAGTGTGGGTGCCCTCAGCAATATATGGCATATTCATGATGTGATTTTTGATCCTTTCTTTGGTCATGTAGTGATCCAAGTTGAACTCCACGTTGGCATTATGGCTGTAGAGAACCAGTCCTATCCTGGTTTTACTGGGTCCAATCGTGAAGCGCTCCACTAAATCTCTGATAAACTCCTGGACCATCTCGAAGTGTCCCATGCCAATGGAACATGAGCCGTCGACGATGAACACAAGCTCCATCGGCTTGTCCTCGCACGTGATGCCACATCCTGAAAACAGCAAGCAAGTTTTTTTTTAACCATGAACCAAACTTTCACAGACTTAATTTTTCTGCCATGCGTTGCAGCATTCATAAAATCTTACCACATATTTCTCTGATCGTCTTGATGACGATTTCTCTCTAGAAACATGAGCAAAGTGAGGGTTATATCAATACCAATACATGCCTATAGAGTAGAATGCGTGAGGTCCTACATTAGGTCAGTTTGAACTTACTGTGAGGCCCGGGGGTCCTTTTTGTCCTGGTGTGCCCTGGGATTGAAAAAGAGAAAGAAGTGAAGTCAGATCACTGTTTTTTGTTATTCAGAATGGATTCTCTCTCTCTCTTCGTTGTAGTTCTAGTTTGTTCTAGGTTTACTGTAAAACTGTCTGACAAAAGAGTTAAATGATGTACTTCTAATCTGTAATGACTAGGGTTGGGATCCAGAACCGGAGGAACCGGATCCGACATTCAGGAACCGGAATCGGAACCGGAATCACAGTTGGAACCGTTTACGGAACCGGTTTCATCACACTGTCAGAGCCGGTATGTGGCCTTCACGTCTGCTACACAATTACTATACCAGTGGTTCTCAAACGTTTTCATTTCAAGGACCACCATAACTCAAGAGTTACAGATCTATAAGGGTCCATTTGGAAAGGGAAACGTTCTGGAATCGGACCGTTAAGAGGGAATTGTCAAAGAACCGGAATCGTTAAAATCCTAAGGGATCCCAACCATAGTAATGACATGTTAATAAAATGAAGAGCAGGTCTAATCTACGTACAGGTCCGCCAGGTGGTCCGTCATAGCCAATGCCTCCCACGTCGCCCCTTGGGCCCTTCACGCCTGGTAAGCCACGGACGCCCTGTAATGAGAGGACGGGAAGTCTACAGTCAGTCAAGGTCATAAGATGGCAGTTAAAAACTAGACCAAAGATAATATTTAGCTCCCTTACCTTATCACCTATACCTGGATGTCCCGGGGGCCCCATGGGTCCAGTCACACCTTTATGCCCTGGTTCACCCTGAAATTACAATTTAGGTTGGGTTGTTTTTTCATGAACCCAGCAGTATAGATCATTAACACAACATGCTTTTTATTGTATCACTCACACAATTCATTACAAATCTAAGGCTGTGTGTCCATCAATGTGTTTTTATTTCATTCTTTTTTTCTTTTCTTTTTTTCACAAGGCTTTCTCCTAAAAACACTTCCACACGCCCAGAGTGGAACATATTTTAACCACATAAAAACGCCAGATGTGAAGCGCAACACAGATTAGGCGTTCAGTGCCTCCTTGTCATACTGCTGGCGTTCCAGGATAGTTTTTTCCTGTGGTCAGGAAAAAACTGACTGCAATATTATGCATGTACATGTGAAATAAACGTGCACCAGTTTACTTACATTTGGACCCACAATTCCCAAGCCTAGGGGTCCTGGGGGTCCGACTGGACCTTGGCTTCCATCCTCGCCCTGAAAGCAAATCATGAATAGTGATCAGATTGCTGCTATTGGTTGATATCAGTAAAGTCGGCTAACTTAACACGGATCATGTCACATGGTAATGTGTTTTTCTTACTGGTGGTCCTTGTTCCCCGCTCCCAGGTGGGCCAACTTCTCCTGGATATCCTCTGTAGCCACTTTCTCCCTGGAAGAGATATACTGTAAGCATACATACTGCATAATATGCAATCATGCATGTATATACTGTAGGGCTGCAACTCTCGATTATTCTATCCATTACTTTTTTATTAATCAAATAATCGATTAAGCACTTATAGGGGTAGTTCACCCCCAAAATGACATTTTTTCCTATTTTTTTCCTATTAATAGCACTGATTTATGGGGGGAAAAAATGCCAAAGCGGAAAAATGGAGTTAGCTGGTTTCTGCCGGACAGTAACGATTTATAAAATAGTGACAATAGCAGATGGACAAGTTTTTTTCACTTATTTTATAAACTTATCGACAATCGATTATTTTTTGTATAATTGATTAAATCGATTAGTTCGATTAACTGTTGCACTCCTAATATAATGTATACATACTAACCTTGGGGCCGAGGAATCCTTTGCCTTCAGGGCCCGGTTCACCTTTTGAGCCTTTCAAGCCAGCATCACCCTAAAAAGGTGCATGAAAAGTCAACCTACAGTACCATTGATTTGCCCAACTTTACTTTGAGATCAAATAGGTCATTTATTGACAATTGTTTATACGAACCACATCGCCAGTCTGGCCTCGACCCGGTGGACCAATTGGACCTGGTGAGCCAGGATGACCACGCTCACCCTGGTAAAACAGCATTCATTGTTAAGCAAACGTAAAATCTGGAGTGTTAATTGAGTTAGATCTTTACACTATGCAAGTTAAATTAACAAAGATTTAGCTGTGTACCAGTTTATATGCTTCAAAATGTTCACAAACAAACACGCCAAACCAAAACGCAAATTACGCGATCATTACATAGTCTTTCCAAAATAGCAATGCTAACCTTATCTCCAGGCTCCCCTTTGACTGAACGGCCAGGAGGCCCAGGTGGACCGGCAGGACCTAGTGGACCCTAAAATAATGAAAGAAGATCATAAAGAATTCACATCAATGAAGCATAGCATCACACTCCCTCTTAACCCATTGAGACCGGGCGGCGGGGACGCATCTCTGTCATTTTTAGATGTCTTGCAGATCTGCTATTTTAGAAAAATCATGATTTTTTTTTGCAAATCTTTGAATATATATATTTTTAAAGCAAACATTTGTCAAATATTTTGAGCAAAGATTTGAGTTACAAATGTTCGCTTTAAAATATATATTCAAAGATTTGCCCAAATTTTCAAGATTTAAAAAGAATAGCAGATCTACAAGCTCATAGCGCGGCACAATGAGCTTGTATATCTGCTATTTTTGAATAGCCAAAGGAAATCTAAAATGACACAGATGCGTTCCCGGATTGAATGGGTTAAAGTATTTCAGACTGTAGGCTATAGTTGTCCACCTGACAAGACCTGTGTAGACAGACGGTGATGACTGATTTTGTATTTTGTATTTTTTTACCTCAGATCCTGTTGTGGCTGGTCCACGCGGCCCGGTTTTGCCTGTCCGGCCCTCTGTACCAGGCTTTCCCTGGAAGACAATAGTTGGCAAGAAACATTAGTTTTATCCGAATCAATTTCGATTTTTTTTTATCTAAACCAAGCATCTACCGCTCATCCAAGGGGGGGGGGGGATCTTCCCTCTTGGCCAAAGGAGATATTAGACTTCTGACCTTTAGGCAGGCTCTGCTACTCATCATGCACTGCCATGCCAAATGGTACACTCTTGGAATTAAACAAACACTCAGGATTGTACAATATAGAGCTACTAATGAAAATATTTTGCAATCTTTAACTAATCTGACGTACTGTACCGTCACTACCGTGCAATTTGCATGATACTTTTACTGTAGAATCAATGAACATAGAGGTCAGTACAACATAAGAACTAAGACGGGAGCGTGTGAACAACGAAGAGTATTATGATGACTTGCACACTTCAAAGTCAATCCCATCAAAGTCGAAAACATTCTAGCCTTGATCCAAATGCAGGTTTCTCTCCTCACCATTTCTCCCGGGGGTCCGCCGGGTCCGCGAGGTCCAGGTAAGCCACGGCCGCCCATAAGACCCGGGTCACCCTGGCAGGGATTAGAGCACATATTGTTTTATATTAGCAAGTGATCTCCACACTGACAGTGCACAAGATGGGTGTGTGAATGTCAAACACACCTTATCTCCTTGAGTGCCTTTGCCAGGTTGTCCCTCGGGACCTCGTGAGCCCTTCAGGCCAATCTCACCCTGCGGAAGGAAGAGAAGCATCTTTAACCCTTTCCACTGTGTCCAACGACAACTCTAGCCGTAGCTTGACTTTCGCTCTACTCTAAGCTGATAGATGGGGTGTCGTCCTGTACTGTACCTTCTGTCCCGGATTCCCGTCTTCTCCTTTGTAGCCTGGGTGACCGTCCACACCATCTGCCCCAGCCTCACCCTGACAATGTACAACATAGTAGAGTGTTAAGAAATGTTGGAACATTAAATGAATAACATAGCTCTCCTATATCTCCATACTATATAGCAGGGGTCTTCAACGTTTTCAGGCCAAGGACCCCCTAGCTGAGAGAGAGATGAAGCAGGGACCCCCTCTATATTGTATAAAATTGTGTTTCAGATAAACTTTTGCAGCTCTTTTTTTCCCTCCACACCGATAACTCTTTGCCAAAAATAGCCGAGCGACAGGCTCACAACGCCTCGCAGCGCGTGAGCTTGTAGATCTGCTATTTTTGGCTTAAGTTCTCCTCAGAAAAGGGATGCTAGGGTTCAAGTGGTTAATGTAAAAAAAAAATCATATCACACAAAGATTTGGCGACCCCCCTGTAATAACTCTGAGGACCCCCTAGGGGTCCTGGACCCCCTGTTGAAGACCCATACTGTATAGAGTAGACTGTGTTAATTGGATTGTTATGTTAGCAGCCCTACTGTACCTTCGGGCCAGATGCACCAGGGTCACCGTCCTCCCCTTTAGGTCCTTGTTCTCCTTGATAACCGTCGGCTCCCTGGAAATAGAGAGTACTCGATGATGCATCAAAATGATGAAGAAAAAGAAAAACGTCGACATCATGCACAGTACAGTATTTATCATTGCTGGCCAATATTTAGACAGGAAACATCATTTTCTTTACTCCATCCAACATCATGCAGCCTTTTATGTTGATCATATTCACATTAAAGGTATCATGACATTCATGTTTACACCACATTCAGAGTCTTTGTCCTGGTCCTTCAAACGTGTACAAAAAGTTTTAACTGAAAGTTCCACTCCAGTGATTCACTGTAGGTGTTTTTGTCTCACATTTCTAAAGCCTTTTCAACTGCAATGAAAAAAGAAATCTTTGCCTGCGGGTGTCGCTGGTGAGGGATTTTGCCTGTCAATCATCGCCTCTGCTCCGCCCCCCCCCCCCCCCCAAAGGAAAGGATAGGGAAGGGGAGGGGCGAGGAGGAGAGTGGGCGGGATTAATCGACTGTGACCTCACTGTCGAAGGGCCAAGCTCAGATTACTTTTCAGCCTAATTATTCAGAAAACCCCAGACCACAGAAAATCCACTGAATGTTCAAAGTTCAGATTTTTTGGGTGTAATTGAGGTCATAAAACCCCAAAAAAAACATAAAAAATAAAAAATGTGAAAATGAATGTCATCGAACCTTTAACTTGATTAATTTTTGTTTTACAGACCTTGGGTCCAGGTCCGTCTTTCCCGTTGGGTCCTGGGTGGCCCGGTGGTCCCGCCGGCCCCTGCTTTCCCTGTGAGATAACAATCAATGTCAATCAATCATTGTGGCTCCCAGTGGTGGAAAAAGTACTAAATTTTTTTCCACTTATGTGTGCATTTGAATTTGATGAGAAGGAAATGTCTAGAGGAGACATTAGACTGACCGTGTCCCCAATTTTGTCATCTCCTGGCAGGCCCATAGTTCCTGCGAAACCTGGATGTCCGGGTTCACCCTGGAGGTAACACAGAAGAGAATCAACATTCATGAATACGGATTCCGTCAAAGAGCTGACTGTAAGATATCACTTACAGTAGACATACTCAACAATTGAAGCCCAAATTCTCTAAAGAAATTGGGAGACGCGCTTTTCAGTTCAAAGCACCGTCAGACTGGAACAACTTGCCTGTTTCATTTAGATCAATCACTTCATTCAATATTTTCAAGACTTCTTTGCGTGCTGACTTTGAAACCCACCTGTACTTGTTTCTGAGTATTGATTGTGTTTAATAAGCTGTTCTTATTGAAGTTTTTGTCCCCTATGTGTATGTCCTTGTTGTGTTGATGTATAGTTATCAACACATTATATTTATTGTTATGGTTTGTGTTCTGCTTGAGGACCCCCTCGAAAACAAGATGACTCATCTCAAGGGGCTTATCCTCGAACAGAAATGTCTACATAGAATAATAGTTGATAATAGTATTCACCTTTTGTCCGGGTAATCCGAGTCCAGGTTCACCATTAAGTCCAGGTTGGCCATGGTAGCCCTTGTCACCCTGCCATCACAAACACACATGCAGATTACATACAAGAAGCAGTGAAAGTCACAGTATGTGAATTCATGGGACAATAACACATGTACTGAGCCAAACCAAACTTCTTATGGACTGTATTGAGATTGAGGCAGAAATACCCTTCTACAGCAGTGGTTCTCAACCTTTTCAGGCCACGACCCCCCAAAATAATCATATTTGAACAGGGGACCCCACCCTGACAAGCACTTGGAATTGTAGGCATTAGATTTAGTTTGACTCGGTTCCACATATACATATTGTGAAAATAGCCGAACTACAAGCTCAGAGCGCCAGTTGTGAGCTTGTAGATCGTCTATTTTCACAATATTTGTCTCTTTTTTATATTATTTGACAATTTGGCCAATGTTTGACCTGTAATGGTCTTTTTCTTGCCTTTTATTTTGCCTCTTTCTTATATTATTTGACAATTTGGCCAATGTTTGACCTGCAATGTTTTTTTTTCGTTTTTGCTTTCTTGTTTTTGTAATAAAAAGGTCTTAAAAGTCCTTAAATTGTCACTTCACTGTCATCTGGTGACCCCCCCCCCCCAAAAATCATGTGGCCCCCAAAATCACGTGGGGACCCACAGTTTGAGAACCACTGGTCTACAGAGCTACTCTCTCTCCCTCCCAAAAATGGACAAATATCATATTTCCCACAAAGAGCCCATGAAGCGCAGGTCTGATAGATGTTTGGCTGCCAACATGAGTCTGCGTTCATTTTCCCGGATCTGCTTTTTACAAATCTACCATATACAAAATACAATCTACTCTATACAAATGTATAGAGTAGATTACTTTTTCATCGTCAACCTTGACCACAATGATCCGATGTTGCAAATCCGACATAAATACCATGCGATGGTAGGCTATTTATGTTGGGTACTTTGTTCTTTAAATCTTTTAGCTATTCACGTTAACTTGGTGTTTTGTTTTACAGACCTCAGGTCCAGGTCCGCCTATCCCCTTGGGTCCTGGGTTGCCCGGTGGTCCCGCTGGCCCCTGCTTTCCCTGTGAGATGATAATCAATGTCAATCAATCATTATGGCTCCCAGTGGTGGAAAAAGTACTACATTTTTTGACTTAAGTAAAAGTATCGATACTGCAATATAGAAATACTCTGTTGCAAGTAAAGGTCCGGTAATCAAAATTTACTTGAGTAAAAGTACAAAAGTATTGGTATCAAAATGTACTTAAAGTAGCAAAAGTAGAAAGTACTCATTATGCATAATGTCCTATTTCAAGTTTTGTAAATCAATATATAAAATGTATAAAAAATCTTTTGAAAATAGCAGATCTACAAGCTCACAAATCGTTGCATCACGAGGCATTGTGAGCTTGTAGATCAGCTATTTTCAAAAAGCCCAAATGTATATAGGGCTGAAGTGGTTAATGTATGTTTTGTAATAATAATCAAAATCTACAAATAATTGTAGTAGAGTAAAAGTACAATATTTATCTCTGAGATGTAGTGGAGTAGAAGTAAAAGTATTGAAAATGTATACTCCAGTAAAGTAAAAAATACCTAAAAACTCAAGAAGCCTACAGTGCTTGAGTAAATGGTGGCTCCAGTGCTGTGCATGGGTACTGTATGTGTGCATTTGAATTGGATGAGAAGGAAACGTCTAGAGAAGACATTAAACTGACCGTGTCCCCCTTTCTGTCATCTCCTGGTGGGCCCATAGCTCCTGGAAAACCTGGATGTCCGGGTTGACCCTGGAGGTAACACAGAAGAGAATCAACATTCAAGATTCATGAATACTGATTCAGTCAAAGAGCTGACTGTAAGATATCACTTAGACATACTCAACAACCTTACTTTATTGGTCCCCAAATCTCTATAGAAGTTGGGAGACGTGCTTTTCAGTTTAAAGCACCGTCAGACTGGAACAACTTGCCCGTTTCATTTACATCAATCACTTCATTTCATATTTTCAAGATTTCTTTGCTTGCTGACCTGAAATCCACCTGCACTAATTGTGTTTAATAAGCTGTTCTTATTGAAGTGTTTGCTTCAATGCTTTTATATAATTTATTGTTATTATTATTTGTTTATTTTCTTATGGTGTTTTTTTTAAGCTTATTTTTCAGATGATACTGGTAACAGATGTAATATGGTTTGAGCGGGTGGGAGAGCCCCTATGTGTATGTCCTTGTTGATGTATAGTTAAGTTGATTCAACATGTTCTATTTATTGTTATGTCGTGTGTTGTGCTTGAGGACCCCCTCGAAAACGAGATGATGATAGGTAAATTAACACTGAGGATTTGACTGTGAACACATGTCCAAACCATGAAATCACCTAAATATCCACATTGTATTGCCTGTGAATAATATTTTTGACAAGAGTATTTACCATTGGTCCAACTCCTCCGCGTCCAGTGTCACCTTTATGTCCCCGTGGGCCTGGGTTGCCCGGTTTACCCTACCATCACAAACATATATGCACACATGCAGATTACATACAAGAAGCACTGGAAATCACAGTACGTGAATCGAGTGTTTCAATAATATAAATAAAGATTATGCTTAATTTATACTCATATGATGGTATTGCGTGCCAATTAAAGCAGATCTACGCCAGTGTGCAACTAAGTATAAATCAGGCAACAGCTGTTGCCTTCGTTTGGTTGAATAAAAGGTGTTCAAATTTGCACCAACCTGCTTCCCCTTCATGCCCTCTGGTCCGTTGTCCCCCAGCGGTCCTGGTCCACCCTGGTCAGAACAAACATACAGCATCTGTATTAATAAGGGTAATACTGTAGCTGCTCTACAGTAGGACACACCTGGATAGCACGGTAATGCTCTGGGAATGCATGTGTTCATTTGCATGTATTGCTTATTTCATGATGCGACAGTCTTTTTGCCCTCTCTCCCAATTTCGATATGCCAATTTCCTAAATCCCCTCATACTTTAGTCCCTTGTTACTGCTCACCCCTAGTGGTTGGCTCATTGGGGGCAAGCACGTGTGTCCTCTGATACGCGTGATGCCGGCAGTCCGCTTCTTTTCACCTGACAGTGAGGCGTTTCACCAGGAGGAATGTATTGCGTGCGGATGCACACGCTATTCCTCTCAGTTCCACGCTAGCGCAGCGACAGAGATCACCCTCCCCGCCTGGCTTCCCCCGTGCCAACACAGCTGGAGCGCCCCGTCAGAGGATTCAAACCTCTACTCTCCGTGGTGGTGGGCAGGAACCGTAACACTGGACCATCCGGCCACCCTCAAAATGTATTTTTTTTTATCCCGCGATTTTATCAACCGGTGCCAATCTTCTAAGTGATCCTAAGTGATCTACACTCCCCCCACCAGCCTAGGGAGCCCAGGGCCGAGCTCATGCCTCCTTCAATGCATGAGAGCCAACTGACCTTCTTGTCACCTGACAGGGGGGAGTTTCCCCGGTTGGACGTAGCGCTAACGACTGCGCTACCGTGCCCCCCAAAACGTACATTTGTATCTGACACAGATCATGGGCTCTCCTGGTCTCCTTGTATCTTGCTACAACACTTAGTGCTTAATAATACAACCTGCTCAGAGCAATAATGTAAGGGTTTAACCATCACTGACCTTCTGGCCTTTCATTCCGTCTGCTCCATCTGGACCTAGGGGTCCCTGATCAACAACACACAGGAAAAAAATAATTTTATTTAACTAATTAAATTAATTAAAAAAAATATATATACAAAATATCACAACTTGTGGAAAAATATGACACTTAAAATATGGCACTATAGATGTATATAGATGGTCTTTCTATACCCTTTCTCCTTTGATGCCTTGAATGCCACATTTGCCCCTTTCACCCTGCAATAGAAAATAGCATTAAAGATTGTTCCGACTACATTGAACACCATTAAATGCTGTCATTAAACTGAACCACATACCGTATCTCCTTTGGAACCCGGTTTCCCCTGCAAGTGGATATAATCAGATTAGACCTTTAATGTGAATGAGCTATCAACACATATATGTGGGTGGTAACAACACGTGCTATTGCATTGTTCATGAATGATAATATTTACCGGAAGGCCATCTGGGCCAGGAGGTCCGGTTTCCCCTGGTACTCCCTGTTAGAGGAAAATACGCAGTAAAAAGAGTGTTAATTAAACTCTGAGAGTGTACAAAGATGTATATTTGTACATTCATAAAATGCATTTGTTGTTGTTTGACTCATTTGTAGTATCTGAGTGGTCTCTGGACTAACAGTAAAATTGAAAGAGCTGTTTTTAAATGTCAGCCTCATTTTGGCATACTGAATAACAGATCGTTGAGTGAATGCGTTATTTTGGGGTATGAAGTACTAATTAGGCTTAACCCTTTAAGACCGGGAACGCATCTGCGTTATTTTAAGATTTCTTTGGCTATTCTATTTTAGAAAAATTTTAAACATTTGTGCAAATAAATAAAAAAAAGCAGATAAATATCAGAAATAGCAGATAGCACGGCACTCAGTGCCGCGCTATGAGCTTGTAGATCTGCTATTTTTTTAATAGCCAAAGAAATCTGAAAATGACACAGTTGCGTTCTTTAAGAAGAAAATCTGAATGAATAAAAGAGACAAAGACCTTATAGCCGGGGGTTCCAGGGCGTCCGTCATCTCCGTCATCTCCAGGGAGTCCCTTCGGAAAGAAACAAAAAGCATGTTGGGATTCACTATACAGACATTTTATTTCATTTCATTTCATTTCCTCTTCCTGTTTGTAACAGTCACTGCATGGGGAGATACCAAAGCAAACAGAACGAGAGGGTGGCGCTTGTCTTTAGAACAGGGGAATTCATTTTAAAAGACAGAAGAAGGATTCTTGACTTAAATGTCAAGAATCTCTCTGGGTAGAAGGCACCTGGTTAGCGCTCACACAGCTGTTTGTCAGGACATGGATACTTGTAATGCCTAATTTATGCTCCGTTGTACGGCGGTGTCACGTGCCAAAAATAACAGACCTACAAGCTCACATGCAAGTCATTGTGTGAGCTTAATTGTAGGACGAAGTACAATATAGATCAAGCATTACAGCCACTTATTGTTGTACTGTGCAGTACTAGAAAACCCAAAACATACAAACAAATACAGTTGCGAATACAAATTTATTAAATGTCAGCACTAAACACACAATCTCGGGTCTCAGCAGTGTCCATTTCTCTATGTAGAAAAGAAAACAAAACATTTGGGAATGTTTTTTTCTTCTGTGTTCTCTCTCATAGGCTAATGATACAAAACAATTGTTCTGCAAGCAGAGAATTCGTAAACCATCTTTACAAAAACTAACGTTTCAAATGCTGACATCTGTATCCTCATGTCAAATGGATATTTTTCTCATGAACATTTTCAATGAGAGGTTATTGTAAGTACTAACCTTTGGTCCCAGCATTCCCTTCTCGCCTTTCGTACATTTACTACAGTCCGTAATTGCGACGGGCACGATTGGGCACTTAAAAAAGGAATAACATGTTATTATGTCATTGTTGCGATGGAATTCTACACAGTTAGTCATGTATCCTTTGTTGGCTGCATGGAATTATTACAATCAACCAAGTGCCCTAATTTCTAAATCAGAGAACTTCTTCCACCACTGGGTGCATTTATGCGTAACACAATTCACATGAGCAATTCTAAACATAGTGCTAAGGATAAAATGAAATACAATAAAAATAATACTACCTACCTCATTTTCAGCCAGTTCCACCTGTATTTAAAGAGAGAGAGAGAGAGAGAGAGAGAGAGAGAGAGAGAGAGAGAGAGAGAGAGAGAGAGAGAGAGAGAGGGGGGAAAGTGATGAATAACAAACAAAAAAATTTTTTGAAGATGGGGATGGGAGCCAGGGGGAGTTAAAAATTCAGAAAGTAAACAAAATACACTGGTATATTAAAGAGCATATTGACAGCAAATCAAATGAGGCAATGGGGGGAAGGGGGGGGCTTTTTTTTCTTTCTTAAAAACTAATGGTAGGCTACTTACAATTTGATCGAGGATTGTCTCAATAATGTTCTCATCCTGCAAATTACAGTAGCGGGAGCGCCAGCTAGGGCTGGCATCTCTGGCAAGCTGGCAAGGCACGTTGTTTTCTGATTCACGTTGTTTTCTGACTCCCACGGTGATGATGTTGATGTTGTGATTTTCCTTGGCTGCGGTGACAACAGAGCTCAATTGAGCTTCTTTGCGGCCTTTTTCGTCTACAAACAGCAAGGCTACTTTAATGCCGCAATCGAAGGACTCCTCCTTGTAAATGTCGGTCACGGCGTCGATGGCGGGGATGATTCGGGTGCCTGAGCGTATGTAGTTGAGATTCAGGATTCTCCTCTTGACTTCCCAGTTGTCCAGTGCCTTGCTGAACGTAAGCTTCGTTTCCACTTGGCTGCTGTACTGCAGCAGAGCCAGCCTCCAACTCAGGTCTGAACTCTGACCGTGAACTTTGAGTGTACGGAGACTGTCCACCACTCCCATAGAAACCTTCTTCTCCAGGTTGAAGTTCTCCAACAGAACACATTCAGAGCTGTCCAACACGAAGGAAAGGTCCAGGTGACACGCCTTGTTTTCTGTGTGCACACATAGAGCACGGTTAGACATTATTTTATCATCAATAATATTGACAAAGGTGAGCTTTTTAGTCAATGTCTTTTGATTTTGGTCTGGGCTGATATGCAAACCCCACAAGCTGTCTCTGGTTACCGTTATCTTTGTCTCATCCATGTAGCATCATATGTAACACAGTAAATCATGTTGGACGGTTACATACTAAGTCAACTTGTTTCATAGTGGTGAACATACAGACATACATTAGGACATTTACACCTTATTTGATTGAAGATACACACAATACACATACACTTAATATGACACTATACTGTACATACCACACAATCAAATCCTCAGTGTTAATCTGACTCTGAAAGCGTTCATTTGGGTCCATTTGTTAAGACAGAGTTAAATGAACCCTGAGGATTTTACTGTGCACAATGCACATAAATATAACTTTTTGGTACTGTAGTTTGATATCTTCCTCAAAACATCATGAACATTTAGCACCAGTAATGACAATGTATTTGCTTATCAGGTGCTACAACAAGAAACATTCAATAACCAGACACATATTATATTATATTATATTAAATTATATTATTGTTAGTTATCATTCATTATTATCTTGCCTGGGCATGGACGCTTGGCATAGATGCTGGTCAGTGCTGTGAGGAACAGCACCAGCTTCATGGTGAGGGACACCATTGTCCCGGCTGTTGACAAGAAAATCAATTATAAATCAAAAACACCTTCCTGTCTATAATTGATTGGTATAGATGATACAGTTTTTAAATATTAATAATTATATATAATAACTATAGTCTTTGTGGTAATAGTTTTTGTGAAGCCCAAGTCTATAATGTTATGTTATAAACGTACTTGGAATGCCTTATAATCTGTTAATAACACTGTACTGTATAAGTATAGTTATATGAACTGATAAATAGTCATAATGGTTTATAACTGTAATTCGAAACACAGTTTAAAGCATTTTATGATGACCTTTAAGGTCAAGTATCATCATTCATTATCGCTGGGCACTCCCAGAATCATATTGTATTATAATTATCATAGTTGAAATACATTATAATAATTGTATAATGCATTATGCACTGTTTTGCATTATAGTGTGATTTAAGGCACTATAAGCGGTCATAGGGAGCTTTAATACAAATATTGCATTAAATGCTATGTTTAATGCTATATCATATACAACCCTTGAACCCACAAAACGTTTCTGATTTGACTTAAAGCACCCATTGATTACATACAGTGACTTATAATCACACTATGATACATTATACCAATGAGTATAATGCATTGTGTAACATACATACATACACACACACACACACACACACACACACACACACACACACACACACACACACACACACACACACACACACACACACACACACACACACACACACACACACACACACATATATATATATATATATATTTTTTTTTTTTTTTTTTTTTTTTTTACCATATTGCATAGATAAGCATAAGAGATTGTAATGACTTACAGTTCAAAATTCTTTGGGAATGTGGCAACTTCGTGAGAGCAGATGAAAATGGTGAAGTTGATGCTAGGGACAGAAGTCAGCTCCAGTCAGCTCAGCAGCAGTATTAGCAGCAGCAGCAGTAGTAGTGGCAGCTCTCCTGTGGAGCAGAGAGAGACTGTAACACCTGAACCTCTCCCTCCCTTATTTATAAGAGGAGAGACCACCCCGTCAAACCCACCCAAACCTTGCCTAACCTTTTGGTCCGCCCTCAGTCAATGGGAGAATGGGCTGGACTTAGTCCACAACGGATGTACAGTATGAAGACTTGTGTCCAAAAGGCTGTGCAGAATAATAAAATATCACTTTTACTGGCCATAGACATAGTGCATCGAATATTCGGACACTCTTTATAGTCTTTGTCCTATAGTAATCAAAGTGCTATTTATCTAAAATACTTTTTACTTCTAAAAATGTTATTATTTCTTGGTGTCTTTCATAGTGAAAGGACTATGCTTATCATGTACACATCAGCTTGTCAAGCACAACTGGGAATCTAAGTGTAACTTTTAGTTGCTGCTGACTCATTCACAAACACAGTTAAACAGTTAACAGTTAAAAACAACTTCGTTATAAGGTGATGATGAGTCATCTTGCATGTACGTGATTGATAACTATGATTTATGTAAGAAGAAAAATAAGCATGTTATCAAATGTTACATTTTCAAAACACCATTCTGTACTCAAGGTGCTTAACAAACAGTAAAACTATGTCCACAGAAGCATACTAATATTTAATTTCATGTCAGACATGAACTTAAAAGGTTACATCAGATCTGAATGAAAACATTCAATAATGAAAAAATATGTAATAAAAAAAGAAACACACACACTAAAACTACTACTTTAAAGATGAATTTTCAGATCACATTCACCCGCTTCAATGAATTACACTAATAATGCCAGTATGAGCTTCTCAGATAGAAGGCCTTTGGCCTAAACGATGCAGAGGTCAGGAGAGAAGATAAGGAGGTTAAAATGTCTTAAGAGCAGCTGACCAACTAGACCTGGTTAAAAGGTAGTTAAGAAACTTTGTGATATCTATCTAGAAATTCCAGGATCTCTATCTGTCTGTCTGTCTGTCTGTCTGTCTGTCTGTCTGTCTGTCTGTCTGTCTGTCTGTCTGTCTGTCTGTCTGTCTGTCTGTCTGTCTGTCTGTCTGTCTGTCTGTCTGTCTGTCTGTCTGTCTGTCTGTCTGTCTGTCTGTCTGTCTGTCTGTCTATCTGTGTACCTCAATATGCAGAAATAAGGAATGGCAGAAAAAAAGATGGACTGCTGGACTGATCAGGAGGGGGGGGGGGTCCAATCTTTGCCCCAACTATACAAATCGACCATGCAAATAATTTGATGGGTTGGTTTGAACATCAGTATGTAGGCCTAAAGAACGATCCATTTTCACAATCTATGCTGGTTTGGAAAAGCTGTATTGAAGACAATGTGATCTCCTTTCTTTAAAAACAAATAGTATCTCAACAGTTGTATTGACCTAGTTGAATTGAATTCATGGAATGTGATAGTCACCAGGTAAGCTTACTAGACACATGGGTTATCTACAATGGGAGTGATATCTACACCACACTCTTTATTAAACCCACAGACATAAGCAGTATTTTACACCACTCAAGCTATCATTCTATTCACTTCAAAAAAGCTCTGCCTTATAGTCAGTTCTTTAGAGCTAGACAAAAATGCACCGGGGATGCTGATTTCCCAAAAAGTAGCTCCCAAACTCTGGTCAGTTTCTGACAAGAGGGTATCCACGAGATGTTCTACAGTAAGCATTTTCTAAATGGTAAAAACAGAAATCATCAGTTAATCATCAGCTAATCAGTGGTACTCTATTGTAGATCTATTGTGTATATATCTGTATTTATAGGAATGTGTTCATGTGGCTAGTGGCTACATTGATTTGTCTTGGTTTTTGTTTTTGTATATTTGTCGTGCGATTGGTTGATTTGTGTTATTATTGCTATTATTATTCATCTATTTATTATTATTTTCAGTTCAGCAGGTCAGCTGACCTGTAGGGCTACTACAGATGTGTTGAGGTGTGTTCAATCGCGTTCTCTTCATTGAGTGGACCCTGATTAGACCTATATATGAGGTAACTGTTCACATGTGTCATTCATGCACTGAAGATAGTCTCTGGGAGCATATCAGAGTCACAGAAATTGTTCAGACTAATTGAGAAACCTGTGAACATTCCCACCTCAGAAGATCACTCTTCTTGAGAAAGCTTGGCCTTTCTTTCTTCCTGTGACGTCTGCTGCTGTTCAGTCATCCCTGGTGATGGCAGTCAGAGACAAAAAGTGCTCTGAATTTCATAAATGTAAGATCAAGCTCGCCAGAACGCTTCAACAATGGTCTCGAAACCCACCTAGCAAAACTCAAAAGAGAGAGAAATATAAAGCTATACAAAAAAAACAAGGTAACTGCCATGACCAAATTCAGCACAAAAAAACTACCTCAATGATAGAATTGAAGAATACACAAACAATCCACGTGAGCGTTGGAAGTTACTCAACAACCAACTAGGCTGCAGCAAAAAAAATTAAACCAGATTTACAAACATCAACATCAAGTCGGACGACTCTCATTACAGACACGCTGGATGTGACTCATCTCTTATACATCTTCTTTACAACCATAGGCACAACAGTGGTTAACAAGCTGCCCTCCCACTCTGAGCATTTTGGTAAAGAGCACATCCAAGCATTCTACAAAAATCCAGGTGTACGTAAAGATGATTTTAAACTCACCATGGTGACAACAGATGAGGTGTTCAAAAATTGAGTGATATTTGACCAGGAGTATCTATACTTTGACTCAAGTAGGCTACTGTCTGGGGTTGAGTACTTTAATTACCACCTAGTGGTGAGGTGTGGGATGGCATATCTTGGTAAGTGTTTTCTAAACTGGAATATGATGGGCCATTCAAATTAGAAGTTCCAAAGTGGTAATGTTGATGGTCGCATCAAGATATTTCATGAAGAGCATATCATCGGACAAAGTTTGTTTGTATATTATGGTGGGAATATGAATATGAATGCTTTGCAGTTTTGTACAGGACTACAAAATACTTTGAATATATTCAAATGTATTGCCCTTTTGGCATGATTTCCAGAGTAAATTGTTTTCAAAACATCATCACCAGACGGTTGCACCACATGATATGTTGACACTTTAAATAACATAAACAAATAGTATATGGAGTTAAAACTTAACCATGTTAGACTCATTGAAAACACATCCCTGGTTTTAGTGCCTGGTATTGTCCTCTAATGTGTGAGGAGGACATGTTTAAAAAATAAACTACATATATGCAGATCCCTCATTAGAAGGACAATATCGCCAGATGTCACCTGTGTTTTCAATTAATCTAGAGAGTTTGAGTAGATGTTAAAATGACACCAGAAGTGTTTTAAAGTGAAATACCCCTTTAACCTTTTAGTGGCCCACTTTCACCGCTGGTATTATCAGGAGAACAAGTGCACTCTCTCCGCAGACATGTCCACTTGCACCCAAGATATCGCAAATGGGTGGAATGCCATGACTCAGATGATCTTCTGAGTCTAGCGCAACCCTCAGGACAGAAGGTCAACTTTGTATGCGAGAGATTGCATAAACAAACAGGCAGATTGCATATAAGGATACATGTAAAGGTTATCACTTATCACAAAGTGCTGAAGTGATGCAGTAGATCTATCTCCACCATCAACACTCAAACAGCATTCAGACAGAGCATCATTCCTTTGTGTAAGTCACTCTCCCCTAATTACTCCTTGCACCAAGGTCAAAGGTCACTGGTGACTGGTTAGTGTTGGGATTCCCTTGCTTTCTGTCATCCCTGATAATCCTGCCGTTACATCTGGAAGATATTTATCTTGTAGCTTCAGAGGCAATGATTATTAGGCTCAATCTATTTATGTTATTCTCAATAGATGGAGCCCACGCTGTTCCTCCAGGAACTGTAACTGTCTAGTTTCTTATTGTCTCCGCCAGGCCGAAAGGCATGGCGAGAGAGTATGTTTTGCCCCCTGTCCGTCCGTCCGTGTGTGTGTGTGTGTGTGTGTCCGTCCGTCCGTCCTTGTGTCCGTCATTCTGTCATTTTGTGTACAGCTAATCTCCGGCACCGTTGGCTTGATCGCAGCGAAACTGTGCACACACACACACTCCCTGGATGCCAGAGCAGAACCTCTGCCCCAAATTTTTCAAATTTATAGCGCCACCAGGAGGCCGCTTTTTGCAAAACACATTTCTTGACAGTACTCCTACAGATTTTATCCAAACATCACGCAAATCAGTACACAGTATCTCTATAGTCATGTGATCAACACGGATCTGTCCAATTTTCCATATTTCATCCTGATTGGCTAAGGTTGGCTTCCAAAGTTTGCAGGATTGCTCCTTTTTCAACAAAATGCCTCAAATCATGAACGCAGCTTGCGATTTCCGTGAGATTTCACACGCACATTCCCACTAGGCCGAGGAAGAAATGCCACTTGAAAATGTTCAAATCAGCCTCATGGTGGCGCTATAACAGACCAATTTGTGTTTTGACCTATAACTGCACCGATCTGTGTAAAACTTTTTAAGCGCACTCCCTAGAGGTCAAGGAAAAACCTTTGCCCTGCATTTTTCACATCTGCCTTTTATAGCGCCACCAGGAGGCCGACTTATGTAAAACACATTTTTTTATATTACTCCTTCCGATTTTATCGAAATGTCACGCAAATCGGTACACATGATCTCTACAGTCATGTGATCAAGACGGATGTGTATGATTTTTCATATTCCATCCTGATTGGCTAAGATTGACATCTAAGGTTTGCAGTAGTGCCTTGTTTTGAACAAAATGCCGCAAATCATGAACGCAGCATCCGATTGCGGTCAAACTTTGGACGCACATTCACACTATGTTGAGGAGCAAATGCCACCCTTTTAACATTGGCCTGTTATAGCGCCACCAGCAGGTCTAATTTAGCAAAACACATTTTTGAACAAAATGCTTCAAATCATGAATGCAGTGTCCGATTGCCGTGCAAGGCCTAAGAAGAAATGGCACCCTTTTCACTTTGGCCTATTATAGCGCCACCAGGAGGCCACAATAACCTACCTGACCTGGCGGAGACCTGTGCTCCGAGGAGCACTTTTTCTAGTTTTGAAATACTTCTTCTTTACCATGATCTGAATGTCATTAGCAAAGTAAGAAGAGAGCAAGGAAGGACTCACACACAGAAATGAAAAGAGTCTATGAGTCTGGATTGCAAATATAAGATTTCATTAGAGAGATCCAGGGCTGTACAGACAAAGGCAAATGTTTCAATCCACACAGGGACTATCTAGTACACACAGAGACTTCAGTGTATGTGCGTGGTTACCTCATAACTACAGTAGGTCTAATCAGGGTGCGCTCAATGAAGAGAACGTGATTGAACACACCTCAACACATCTGCAGTAGCCCAACAGGTCAGCTGACCAGAAAAAAAAAACAATCAAGCGTGCAAAAAACATACAAAAACGAAACCAAGACAAATCAATGAAGACACACACACACACACACACACACACACACACACACACACACACACACACACACACACACACACACACACACACACACACACACACACACATATATATATATATATATATATATAGAGAGAGAGAGAGAATAAAGTAGCATTCTCATATAATACAATACAATAGCAAGCTTGCGTTTTTGTTCATGTAACTATCAGGGGTGTTTTTAGGATCTTACCTTTAGGGGTGCTTATCCCCCAATGCCTAATTCTTGCTGCTTGAGCTTGTAGATTGGTTATTTTGACAGTGTCATGTCTAAGTATAAATTGGGCTTAATGCATACAGTGCCTTAAAAAAACTTGAATATGCTGATAACGTTAAATTAGTGGTAATATATATATTATTATATTCTTCCTCCATAATTTATGTTTTACACTATTTCACTTTAATTATACTGAGATCGGCGGTTACGGAGAATCACCAATCTGCCCAACTTCGCACCGATCCGCCCAACTTCACACCGGCTTTTTCGTGTCCTCTGCAATACTGAAAACCTGTACCCCACATTTGGAGTCATATACGTCATAGATATGTCATAGATTTCTGGACGTCCAGGCTGGGTACATGAAGTCCCAGATCCACATCTGAACCAGGCCCTTTCCATGTGGTTCCGAGATGCACATGATTTGATTTTGTTTTAATCATCTCGCTACAGTAGCTTGCAGCACGGTTTGCCTAGTAGTTTTAGAATAAACTCATGCAGTACCTCAGAGTTCTGTAGTAGACCAGTGTTTCTCAACCTGTGGGTCGGGACCCTCAGGGGGGTTGTCCCCAGATGACAATGATGACGATTTAAGGAATTTTAAAACCCAATACCTAAGATATTAAATGAAAAAAGACCATTACTGCATCAAAAGTAATCAAAACTGGTAAAATATTGGCCACATTGTCAAATAATCTAAGAAAGAAGCAAAAATTGTGAGAATAGCCGATCTACAAGCTCACAACGCCTCGCGTTGCGAGGCGTTGTGAGCTTGTAGATCGGCTATTTTCACAATATTTATCTGTGGAACAGAGCCAAACAAAATGTAATGCCTCAACTCCTACAATTCCAAGTGCTTGTCAGGGTGGGGGGTCCCCAGTTCAAATATGATTATTTTTGGGGGGTCATGGCCTGAACAACTGTACCTGGAGAGGCCAGTGAATGACATCAGTACAGTAGTTCAGTCAAAGATAGGCCTTTATCTTTTAACAAGTACACCCAATCACAGTGTCATTACGGCATGAAAAGAATGCGTCTGATATCAATACGGTGTCTGTCACCAGTGTTATCAGTGCAATAACCGCACACAGCAGCGTTGATGTGCAATAGAATGCACTGGTGATAGTAAGATACAGTCTCCGTTCAAATATATGTCAGAGTCAGTGTCTGTGTATTATTGGGCTGGTGTCAGACAGACAGAGATCCTGGAATTCCTAGTAGATAGATATCAAAATGTTTCTTAACTACCTTTTGACCAGGTCTAGTAGGTCAGCTGCATGCTCTTGAGACATTTTAACCTCCTTATCTTCTTATCTTCTCTCCTGACCTCTGCATTGTCTAGGCCAGTGGTTCTCAACCTCTGAGTCGGGACTTGACATGAATTTGTGTGTGTGTGTGTGTGGGGGGGGGGGGGGTCTCCAGATGACAGTAAAGTGACAATTTAAGGATTTTTAAGACCTTTTTAATACCTCCAAATACTGGCCAAATTGTCAAACAATAGAAAATAGCCGATCTACAAGCTTGCAGACTCTGACTCTGACTATTTTCACAACTGAACTGATGCACTATCCAATGGCCAGTATAAGGGACATTTTATTATTCTGCACAGCCCTCAATAAAGCTTTAGCTTGTATTTGAGTAGACCAAAGTGATATAGTTTCTGTGCTTATATTATTTCAATTGTAGGCATTGCTTTTTATTTTATTTATTTTTTGACACACATCTTCAGACATCCGTTGTGGAGTCCAGCCGTTGTGGAGTCCAGCCCATTCTCCCATTGACTGAGGGCGGACCAAAAGCTTAGGCATGGTTTGGGGGGGTTTGACGGGGTGGTCTCTCCTCTTATAAATAAGGAGGGAGAGGTTCAGGTGTTACAGTCTCTCTCTGCTCATCAGGAGAGCTGCCACTACTGCTGCTACTGCTACTGCTGCTGTTACTGCTGCTGTTACTGCTGCTGCACACCAATGAGCTGACTGGAGCTGACTTCTGTCCCTAGCATCAACTTCACCATTTTCATCTGCTCTCACGAACGTTTCCGCATTCCCAAAGGATTTTGAACTGTAAGTAATTACAAAGTTATTCTGTTATGCCTCTCTTACTCTAAGAATAATAATCCATTTACAATTTATGGGACACAAACCAAGCTAATTTCTATGAAGCCATGTCTATAATGCATTATAAACATACGTATAATTATAATCATATTCATAATTCTTCATAACAATTAGTCAAAACACATTATAAAACATCTTATAATGACTTATAAGGACAAGTATCATAATAATACATACTTGTTGATCATTCATGGAATTCTTAATGCATTATAATCACTGTTATAATGTCTCATAGTGTGCTTATAAGTCACTGTATGTGGTCATGGGAGCTTTAAGTAAAGTGATGACATTTGGTTTTTGGACACATGTGTTGCTATTTCTCCTATTTCATTAAAGCACCCAATGACCACTTATGTCAACTTAAATCACACTATAATGCATAACAGTAAATATAATGCATTGCAAAAAATATTATTATGTATTACAACTATGAGAATGATCCTGGGAGTGACCAGCGATTATGAATGATGACACTTGACCTTAATTCATCATAAAATGCTTTAAACTGTGTTACGAGTACAGTTACAAGTCATTATGACTAGGCTATACATCAGTGCTTATAACTACAGTGTTTTTAGCAGATTATATACATTAATACGTATGTTTATATTGGGCCTCATAGAAATTGTTACCACAAACACTATAGAATTATTCATATTTTTAAGCTGTATTATCTGTATCAGGTTGACATAAAAAAGAACATTTGTGTTTATTATTAATAATTGATTTTCCTGTCAACAGTTGGGACAATGGTGTCCCCCACCATGAAGCTGGTGCTGTTCCTCACAGCGCTGACCAGCATCTGTGCCAAGCGTCCATGCCCAGGCAAGATACTAATGAATGATAATCTATATATTAACAATATGTTTCTGGTTGTTGCATGTTTCTGTTTGTATAGCACCTGATAAGCACATAGATTGTCATTAGGACTACTGGTGCTAAATATTCATTATGTTTTGAGAAAGACATCAAACTACCTAAATGTTATGTGCATTGTGCACAGTAAAACCCTCAGGGTTAATTTAACTCTGTCTTAACAAATGGACACAAATGGACCCGAACACTTTCAACCAATTAAGGTGTAAATGTCCTATGACCTACTGTATGCCTGCATCAATTAATCAATCAACTTTATTTGTTCAGACTCAGGGGTCCATTAAAAACATACAAAAAGAAAGCCGGTATACAGGGGAGTAGCCTACAGTAGCCTATATGCTCTGAACAGGTTTACCTTCACATCAAATGGCCTCCTCATGCAGGTTAGCTTGAGCATATAATATACGGCGCAGCCTATACAGATCATCATCATCATCATCAGTCAGTCGGTCTGTTATAAAATGCCCCAGTTACGTATATGGTGTTACATGTTCATCACTATGAAACAATACCATCCAACATGATTTACTGTGATATGATGCTACATGGATGAGACAAAGATAAAGGTAACCAGAGACAGTTTGTGGGGTTTGCATCAAATCAAAAGACATTATAAAGCTCACCTTTGTCAATAGCATTGATAATAAAAAAGAATGTCTAACCGTGCTCTATGTGTGCACAGTCACAGGAACGAAGAAGTGTCCCCTGGACCTCGCCTTTGTGTTGGACAGCTCTGAGAGTGTTCTGTCGGACAACTTTGACCTGGAGAAGAAGGTTTCTATGGGAGTGGTGGACAGTCTCCCCGAACTCAGACTCAAGCGCAAGAGTCCGAGTTCAGAGCGCATCCTGAGTTGGAGGCTGGCTCTGCTGCAGTACAGCAGCCATGTGGAAACAAGTCTTACGTTCAGCAAGGCACTGGACGACCTGGAAGTCAAGAGGAGAATCCTGAATCTCAAGTACATACGCCAAGGCACCCGAACCATCCCCGCCATCGAGACCATGACCGACATTTACAAGAAGGAGTCCTTCGGTTCCAGCGTTAAAGTAGCCTTGCTGTTTGTAGACGAAGCAGGCCTCAGGGAACTCTCCTCGATGAGCTCAGTTGTCACCGCAGCCAAGGAAAATCACAACATCACCATCATCACCGTGGGAATCAAACGGGAAAACAGAGTGCATTGCCAGCTTGCCAGAGATGCCAGCCCTCGCTGGCGCTCCAGCTACTGTAATTTGGAGGATGAGAACTTTAAAAATAACATCCTCGATCAAATTGTAAGTAGCCTACCATTTGTTTAAAAAAAAAAATCTCTTAAAAAAAAAGAAACGGGGTATCCTAAGTAGGATGGATTATGCAGGATGCAGGGATGGCATGAAGTGCACACAGGATTTGCATGGTGGCCATGGAGGCCAACGTGCCCCCTCAGTTTGACCCAACCCGCCCCCCACCCAAAAAAAAAACTAAATACTAAAAACAAAACATAATGCCCTGCAGCCTATAGTGGCCTTGATGCCCCCCCCCCTCCCCCCACTGCCTCATTTGATTTTCTGTCAATATGCTCTTTAATATACCAGTGTATTTTGTTTACTTGCTGAATTTTTAACTCCCCCTGGCTCCCATCCCCATCTTCAAACATGTTTTTGTCTGTTATTCATCACTTTCCTCCCTCACTCTTTCTTCCTCTCCCTCTCCCTCTCCCTCTCCCTCTCCCTCTCCCTCTCTCTCTCTCTCTCTCTCTCTCTCTCTCTGTCTGTTAAATACAGGTGGAACTGGCTAATAAAGTGGTAAGTACCATTATTTGTATTTAATGTTTAGCATTATGTTTGGAATTGCTCATGTGTATTGAGTCACGCATACATGCACCCAGTGGTGGAAGAAGTTCTTTGATTTTAGACTTACTGTTACATACTGTTACAAGTAAATGGCCTGTATTTACTTACAGTACGAAAGTAAAGATACTCAAATTCTTCCAAATTATTCAAACTTTTTTCAGAACTAGCCGATCTACAAGCTCACAGCGCATCACAATGTGATACCTTGTGAGCTTGTGATCTGCTATTTCCGAATAGTCTAATTAGAAATTAGGGCACTTGGCTGATGTACGTTTTGTAATAATACAAAGTAACTTCTAACTAAAAGTTTTCAAATAATTGTAGTGCAGTAAAAAGTACAATATTTGCCTTTGAAATGTAGTGGAGTAGAATTATAAAGTATTGGAAAATGGAATATACTCAATTAAAGTAAAAGTACCTCAAAATTGTACAGATATTGAGTAAATGTACTTAGTTACTTTCCACCACTGCATGCAGCCAACAAAAATACATGACTGACTGTGTAGAATTCCATCGCAACAATGACATAACATGTCATTCCTTTTTTAAGTGCCCTGAACCAAGCCTTCTCCAATCCAAGCCAATCTGTAACTGTACGAAAGGCGAGGACGGAATGCCTGGACCAAAGGTTAGTACTTACAATAGCCTCTCATTGAAAATGTTTGTGAGAAAAATATCCATTTGACATGAGGATACAGATGTCAGCATTTGAAAAAAAAACATTCGTTTTTGTAAAGATGGTTTACAAATTCTCTGCTTGCAGAACAATTGTTTTGTATAATTAGCCTATGAGAAAGAACAACATGCCCAAATGTTTCGTTTTGTTTTCTACATAGAGAAATGGACACTGCTGAGACCCGAGATGTGTGTTTAGCGCTGACATTTAATCATTTTGTATTTGTTTGAATGTTTTGGAGCCACAGGAAGACTAGCTGGTCGCTATGGCACCAGCTAATGGGGATACTTAATCAAATCTGAATTAATATATTTCTTATTTTGTATCTAATACGATGCTATTCTTTTTCATTGGCAGATTTTCCATCGCATAGGCCTAGTACTGCACTATATAGTGTACTTCATCCTACAATAAGCTCACAATGCCTTGCATGTGAGCTTGTAGGTCTGCTAGTTTTGGCACGATGGAGCATAAATTAAGCATTACAAGCATCCATGTCAGCTGTGTGAGCCCAAACTAGCTGCCTAGACACAAAGGAAACAAAATAAAATGTCTGTATAGTGAAGCCCAACGCGTTTTTTTGTTTCTTTCCACAGGGGATGAAAGGATCCCCTGGAGATGACGGACGCCCTGGAACCAACGGCTTGAAGGTCTTTGTCTTTTTTTATTCATTCAGATGTTCTTAACCGGTGCTCTTCTTAAGCTAAATTAGTACTTCATACCCCAAAATAACACATATTCACTAAAAAAGTCTGTTATTCAGTGTGAAGAAATGAGGCTGAGATTTAAACATAGGTCTCATCTTTACTACAAACCAGTCAAATCAATGAGTGTAGATTAATGGCAGAGTGCTACTTTAACCAATCCAATTTTACAATTGTACTGAACATAATGTGTATACCCTCAGAGTTGAATTAAGACTCTTTTTACTGGTTATATTCTTTCAACAGGGAGAACCAGGGTTAGGTGGAATTTCTGGCCGACCAGGGCCTGAGGTAAATATTATCATTCACGAACAACGCAATGGTGGGTGTTGTTACCGCCCAAATATACAATATGTATTGATAGCTCATTCACACTAAAGATCTAATCTGATTATATCCACTTGCAGGGGAAACCGGGTTCCAAAGGAGATACGGTATGTGGTTCAGTTTAATGGCAGCATTTAATGGTGTTCGAACTTCGAAGTATAGTCGGAACAATCTTTAATGCTATTTTCTATTGCAGGGTGAAAGGGGTAAATGTGGCGATAAAGGCATCAAAGGAGACACGGTATAGAAAGACCATCCTTATACATCTAGTGCCTTATTTTCAGTGTCATATTTTACACAAGTTGTGGTATTTATTAATTGTCTCTCCTGTGTGTTGTTGATCAGGGTCCTCCAGGTCCAGATGGAGCAAAAGGAATGACAGGCCAGAAGGTCAGTGATGGTTAAACCCTTACATTTATTAAACACTAATTGTTGTAGCAAGATACAAAGAGAGTCATGCTCCGCCCTTCAGATTTCCCGCGCCTCCCAACTAGTCGTCCGTCAATCGCCTGCCGGCTGAAAAGGCCCTTTATCATGCTAACCAGATGTGTCCTACTGTAGAGCAGCTACAGTAGGCCTACACTACCCTTATTAATACAGTAACTGTATGTTTTTTCCTGCCCAGGGTGGACCAGGACGGCCGGGTGACAAAGGACCAGAGGGCATTCCGGGGAAGCAGGTTGGTGCATGTTGTTCACCTTTTATTCACCCAATCAAAGAACATCTGTTGCCTGGAGATATACTTAGTTGCACGGTGGCGTAGATCTGCTTTACTCGGCACGCAATAAATACCATCATATGAGTATGAATTAGGCATAATGTTTCTTTCTATTATGAGTTGAAACACACTCGATCCACATGATTGAAGGTGCTTCTTGTATGTAATCTGCATGTATGTATGTTTGTAGGGCGAACGGGGCTACCCTGGCGAAAAGGGACCAAAGGGTGACGCTCAAATCGGACCTCCTGGACCAACGGTATACATTATTTGATCAACTATATCTTACAGGCAATTTTTGACACGTTTGATGCTTTTATGTTTTGTGCCATGTTCACAGTAAAATCCTCAGTGTCAATCTACCAATTTGTAACTCAGGGAATGTACTAACGTACCATGTGTCAGGATTTTACAGTGTTTGCCCTCTTTTTTTTTTAATCTACAGGGTGACCAGGGGTTAAACGGCCGTGTGGGCCTTCATGGTCTTCCTGGTATTGGACAAACTGGCATCGATGTAAGTTAAGAAACCACACCTGCAGTGCATTAGGCTACCTCTTAATTATTATTAGTTAAGAAACATCACCTGCAGCTCATTGCTTGTCATTTTGGCCTCTAGCTTGAGGGCAGTAAAGTGCCTGATCAGAGCAATGTTTTGGAGACATGCTGACTTATCTTCTCTTACAGGGGCCTCGAGGGCCAGCAGGTGTTCAAGGGCCAAAAGGAACAGAAAGTGTGGGCTACCCCGGACCAAAGGTATGATTATTCTTTCGTCACGAGTGAAAGAACCAAATGTCTTAGTTATGAATTTAAAGGTTTCATGATATTCAGTTTTACAACACATTAAAAGTATTTATCATGGTCCTTCAAACGTGTATTAAACGTTTTAACTTAAAAATCAATGAAAAAAATTATCTTTGCCTGCGGGTGTCGCTGTTGAGGGATTTTGACTGTCAATCATCGCCTCTGCTCC
Source organism: Gymnoscopelus braueri (assembly GCF_963280865.1). NCBI lineage: Eukaryota > Metazoa > Chordata > Actinopteri > Myctophiformes > Myctophidae > Gymnoscopelus > Gymnoscopelus braueri. Next base: position 18,693,027 of record NC_137623.1, on the reverse strand, counting down.
GCTCCCCCCCGCCCCAAAGGAAGGGATAGGGGAGGGGAGGGCGGAGAGGAGAGTGGGCGGGATTAATGGACTGTGACATCAAAGTCATGGGGCCAATCACAGATTACTTTTCAGCCTAATTATTCAGAAAGCCCCAGACCACTGAATGTTCTAAGTTCCGGGTTTTGGGGTCTAATTGAGGTCATAAAACCCCCAAAAACAAATAAAAAACAAAAAAAAAGTGTAAATGAATGTCATAGAACCTTTAAAATGTTTTGAATATGATGAGTCGCTCATTGTGATCCCCAATCAATGCCATAGCTGACTTTAGAAATCATCTGGAACCTTAAACCACGAAATAAACTAACATGTTGCCTGCACCTCATTGGCTATTGTGGTAACTGGTAAATATTTTGTCCATTTTTGGGAGGGAGAGAGAGTAGCTCTGTAGACGGGTATAATCTGCCGCAATCGTTCTCAATACTGTCCTCAAAAAGTTTGATTTGGCTCAGTACATGTGTTATTGTCCCATGAATTCACATACTGTGACTTTCACTGCTTCTTGTATGTAATCTGCATGTATGTGTGTTTGTGATGGCAGGGTGACCATGGACTTCAAGGTCATAAAGGATCTAAAGGTGACACTGCAGTCGGGCCGAATGGAACAAGGGTAAACACTCTCTAAACTACAGCATATCTTAAAGTCGGTCCTTTTACTGAATGTTTCCATTCATCTTTAATCTTGATTCTCTTCTGCGTTACCTCCAGGGTGAACCCGGACACCCTGGTTATAGAGGAGCTATGGGCCCGCCAGGAGTGGGCATACCCGGGGACCCGGTCAGTTTAATGCTTTCTCTAAACGTTTCCTGCTAATCTGAGTAAAATGCACATGAACACAAACGCACGCACGCACGTACGCACGCACGCACGCGCACACACACCGTACATGATGTCCATCATTTTGATACTGTGACAGCATCATCAAGTACTCTCTATTTCCAGGGACACCGAGGTAATACAGGAGAACAAGGACTTAGAGGAGAGGACGGCATCGGTGCACGTGGCCCGCAGGTACAGTAGGACCGCTAACATAACAATCCTATTATCACGGTCTAGTCTATACAGCAGTATGGAGATATAGGAGAGCTATGCTATTCATTTAACATTTCTGGCCTCCCTGTAAGTTACTTGCAGCACATTACATGACATTATCATTATTATTATAATTAATTATGAACCCATTAAAACCGGGAAAGTATTGTAGCGACCCTGCAGGAATAATGACAGAGACAGAGAATATTTTTGAACACAAATCTTCTCTTCTGGGGTTCCCTGGCACAAAACATTTTCAGATGGGGGGGTCCGAGGCCAAATATATATCATTTTGAGGGTCCTTGGCAAGAAAAAGTTCAGCTTCAGAATGCATTTTGTAGAATCGGCCTCAGGTCTTAATGGGTTAATGATAATAATTAGTAGTAGTATATAATCTTCTTGTATGTAATCTGCATGCATGTATGTGTACTTGTGAATGTAGGGTGAACGGGGCTACTCTGGCCCACCAGGACTTAAAGGTGACAGTGAAGACGGAGAACCTGGACCACCGGTAAATATACTCTTGTCAAAAAAAATATCTTACAGAAGGCAATACAGTATTTTGACATTTTGCTGATTATAGGTTATTGCACCATGTTTACAGTAACATCCTCACCGTTAATTTACCCATTCGTAACTCAGATAATGTAAAAAAAGGGTCAAGGATTTATTTTCAATAATGATTTGTATCGTAATTTCAATGTTCAATGTAGTTTTCTGTTACAAATGTGTTTATTTTTTTATGGTATCAGAGAAATATCGTTCAGGAACCGTAACGAAATCAACGTAGAATCAGTATTGATATCGGATTTCCCAACATTTCTGAGCACTTGTATGTCACCTTGACAGGGTGAGCCTGGGGCAGACGGTGTGGACGGTCACCCAGGGTACAAAGGAGAAGACGGGGCTCCAGGACAGCAGGTACACAGTACAGGACGACACCCCATCTATTAGCTGAGAGCAGTGGCGGGAAAAGTCCTCACATTTTTTACTTAGATAAAAGTGTCAATACAGCAATGTAGAAATACTCTGTTACAAGTAAAAGTCCGGAATTCAAAATTTACTTGAGTAAAAGTACAAAAGTATTGGTATCAAAATGTACTTAAAGGTAGGGTAAGTGATTTTCTTTGGTTAAAATAAGTGTTAAATAGCTCTATATTCTGATAGTACTCCTTGTCATAGAGTGTTTGTTCAGTAAAAGGAGTCTCCTTGTCTCTCCAGCTCTTTATAAAACAGAAAATGCATTTTCGTTTCAGTTTCATTTCCAATTTTATCCAATCAGGATAGAGAACTCAATAAGGATATAGATTAAACAAGTGAAATTGGAAGTGATGACACTAAGAAATGAGCAGGCCAAATTGGAACTGGAACACTATAAAAATGAAGCTTAAAAATGGGTACTTTCTCCTGATTGGCTGAGATTTTGACACCTACCGGAAAATGTATTTTCTGTTTATTAAAGAGCTGGAGAGACGGGGAGACTCCTGTTACTGAACAAACACTCTATAGCAATGATTACTATCAGAATATAGTGCTTTAACCTTTTAACAAAATACTTTTTGTTTTAACCCAAAAATATCACTTACCCTACCTTTAAAGTACCAAAAGTAGAAAGTACTCATCATGCAGAAGTTTTCAAATGTAATTTTTTTTTACAAATCTTTTGAAAATGGCAGATCTATAAGCTCACAATGCGTCGCATCGCGACGCATTGTGAGCTTAGGCCACAATCTATATAGGGCTGAAGTGGTTAGTGTATGTTTTAGATTTTAATCAAAATCTACAAAGTTTGTAGATTTTGTAAGTTTTCAAATAATTGTAGTGGAGTAAAAGTACACTATTTGCCTCTGAGATGTATGGAGCAGAAGTAAAAGTACTGAAAATTGTAAAATACTCCAGTAAAGTAAAAAATGCCTCAAAATTTTACTTAAGTACAGTACTTGAGTAACTGTACTTAGTTACTTTACACTACTGGCTTAGAGTAGAGCAAAAGTCAAGCTATACGGCTAGAGTTGTCGTTGGACGCAGTGGAAAGGGTTAAAGATGCTTCTCTTCCTTCCGCAGGGTGAGATTGGCCTGAAGGGCTCACAAGGTCCCGACGGACAACCTGGCAAAGGCACTCAAGGAGAGCAGGTGTGTGTGTTGAACCTTTCCTGTCAGTGTGGAGATCACTTGCTAAATATAAAACGTAAAATGTGCTCCAGTGTTAATTTTGACAGCAAATTTCTGATTTAGTCTTAGTCTCTTGAATGACACACCATTTAGTTTTAGTCTTATTTTAGTCATCTGAAATTGTTTAGTCTTAGTCTAGTCTTAGTCAAATACATATCAAAATCTTAGTATTTTAGTCTTAGTCTTAGTCAACAAAATGAACACTGAATTGTGCTCTAATCCCTGCCAGGGTGACCCGGGTCATGCGGGCGGCCGTGGCTTACCTGGACGGCGCGGACACAATGGACACGAGGGAGCAAAGGTGAGGAGAGAAACCTGCATTTCGAACCAAGGCTAGAATGTTTTCGACTTTGATGTGATTGTCAAATGTACAGTACAAGTCATAATAATACTCTTAATTTGTTCACATGCTCTCTTCTTAGTTCTTACTTTGCACCGACTTCTGCGGTAAATCAAGTATTATGCAAATGTAGGTACATTATGCTAGATCAGTTAATAATTGCCATATTTACATTAGTAGCTCTATTGTCCTGAGTGTTCATTTAAGTGTACGAATCAGGATTTTAGTGTGGATCACTTCTGGGTTGTTGGCATGGCAGTGCATATAGAGTAGCATAGCCCATCTGAAGGTCAGTCGCCTGATATCTCCAATTGACCAAGAGAGGGGGGATTCCTCGTTGGATGAGCGGTAGATGGTTGGTTTAGATAAAATTGTCTGGTTTTGGATCAAACAAATGTTTCTTGCAAACTATTGTCTTCCAGGGAGAGCCTGGCACAGTGGGCAGAGATGGCACAGAAGGGGCGCCTGGACCAAACCTACCAGGACCCGAGGTAACAAATACAAATATCGCAATTATCACCGACTTTCTACACAGGTCTTGTCAGACTAGCCTACAGTCTGAAATACTTTAACCCATTCAATCTGTGTCATGTTTAGATTTCTTTTGGCTATTCAAAAATAGCAGATATACAATAATATATATATAAGTTTTCGAGCTTGTAGATCTGCTATTTTTGAAAAATCATGACATTTTTTGCAAACCTTTGAATATATATTTTTAAAGCAAACATTTGTAACTCAAATCTTTGCTTCTGGAGGTCCCTGGAACAACATGTTGCTTTAAAAATATGTATTGTCTTAGACATGTATTGTCTGCTGTTTTTGAATAGCCAAAGACATATAAAATGACGGAGATGCGTTCCCGGTCTAAATGGGTTAAGAGGGAGTGTGATGCTATGCTTCATTGATGTGAATTCCTTCTGATCTTCTTTCTTTATTTTAGGGTCCAGTAGGTCTTGCCGGTCCACCTGGGACTCATGGGCTTTTAGTCAAAGGGGAGCCTGGAGATAAGGTTAGCATTGCAATTTTTAGAAAGACTATGTAATGATTGCGTTTTGGTTTGGTTTGTTTGTGAACATTTGGAAGTATATAACTGGTACACCAATCCAGCAAAATCTTTGTTAATTTAACTTACATAGTGTAAATATCTACCTCAATTAACACTCCAGATTTGACTTGTTTGCTTAACACAATGAATGCTGTTTTACCAGGGTGAGCGTGGTCATCCTGGCTCACCAGGTCAGCTTGGTCTACCGGGTCGAGGCCACCCTGGCTCAGAGGTTCGTATAAACAATTCTCAATAAACTACCCGTTTGATCTCAAAGTAAATTTGGGAAAATTAATGGCAAGTTGACTTTACGTGCACCTTTTCTAGGGTCCTGATGGCTTGAAAGGCTTACAAGGTGAACCCGGTCGTGACGTTGCGGGATACCCCGGCCCCAAGGTTAGTGTGTATACATTCGGTAGACTAAGGGTGCAACAGTTAATCAAGCTACCGATTTCATCATTTATAAAAGATAGTCGATAAGTTAATACGATAATGAATTAACAATCAATCCCCTTTTTGGGCTTGTAATTAAAGGAGAAAAAATTCAATTTTTTTGAAAATAGTGAAAGTAGACGACCTACAAACTCACAACGTGTCACACCGCGACACACTGTAATCTTGTAGCTCTGCAATTTTCATTCTTTTTGCACGACACCCGCCCCCTCACTGTGAGGAGACGGGGTGGGATTAATGGACTGTGACATCAAAGTCTATGGGCCAATCACAGCACTTTTCTGTGCCTAATTATTCAGAAAACCCCAGACCACAGAAAATCCACTGAATGTTCAAAAAGAATATTATTTGATACAGTACATCCAAAAAAGTAATCGGTAGAATAATGCCTATATAAAAAAACAGATCGTTGCAGCTTTACAGTACATGCGTGACTGCAGTATGCTTACTGTATTATCTCTTACAGGGAGACTTTGGCTCCAGAGGATATCAAGGAGATGTTGGCCAATTTGTGATGGGAGATAAAGGACCACCAGTAAGAAAAACACATCACCATGTGACATGATCAGCGTTAACAGCCCACATAGCAAACTTTACTGATATCAACCAATAGCAGCAATCTGATCACTATTCATATCTGTTTACAGGGCAATCATGGAAGCCCAGGTCCACTCGGACCCCCAGGACCCCCGGGCTTGGGTCCTCAAGGTACAATGGTAAGTAAACTGTTACTAAAGTTTATTCCACAGGTACATACAGTATATATTAGTACATATGCAATGCTCTGATGAAGGCTCTTTGCCGAAACGCGTAAGTGTTCGTTTATTGGTGTGTGACAATAATACAAAGGAAATGTGAGTACTTTGTCCTCCATTGATTTGAAATTTGGGATTTTTTAAAATTCCTGTTTTTGATATGTACACTGGATTTTGGGTCTAACACTCCACTGAGAGAACCCATTGCCATGTGCAGTCATTCGCTTAGTTTGCTGAGTAGAGTTCTCAGTTGGGTAAAAATTAACCACTTTGTTGGACTCACGGTCTCAGACTTGTTACGTTTAGTTGAATGAGTGATATTATAGAAAGCATGTTGTGGTAATGATCTACTGCTGGGTTCATAAAAACAAACAAAAAAAACAACCCAAACTGTGATTTCAGGGTGAGCCAGGGCATCATGGTGAGACTGGACCCAAGGGGCCCCCGGGAGATGGACACCCAGGTGAAATGGTAAGGGAGCTAAATATTATCCTTGGTCTAGTTTTTAACCAATGTTGATTTTGACAGCAAATTTTTATGTAGTTTTAGTGATAGTCTTTTGAATAAAAAAATATTTTAGTCATCTGAAATGTTTTAGTGTTAGTCTAGTTTTAGTTGACCAAATATCATAAGATTGTAGTCGACTAAATGTACAGTCGATTTAGTCGACTAAAATGTATTTTGGCGGTGCCTTGATGGCACCGTAATGGCAGATTGTACACTTGGTTGCATGCTGAAAATAGCCGATCTACAAGCTCACAACGCGTCGCAGCGCCACGCGTTGTGAGCTTGTAGATCGGCTATTTTCAGAGCGCAACACCCGAGCGCAACCCAACATAAAATGACTTGTCTTTAAGTTCCACTGGATCTCTTCTCCACTTGTCCCTCCCTAACATTTTCATCTATAGTTTTTATTTGATGACGAAATTGTCAATATATTTAGTCTTAGTTTTAGCCATCGTAGCTTAGTTTTTATTTCGTTTTTTACGTCGGTGAAAAAAGGTAGTCGACAGACATTTTTCGTTCGAGTTTTAGTCGGCAAAATCAACGCTGCTGACTGTAGACTTCCCATCCTCTCATTACAGGGTGACCGTGGCTTCAAAGGCGAGAAGGGCCCACCAGGCGAAAGGGGATACCCGGGCGGTCCTGGACAACCTGGCGGACCTGTACGTAGATGAGCCCTGCTTTATTTTATCAGCATGTCATTACAGATTAGAAGCACATCATTCAACTGTCTTGTCAGCCAGGTTTATAATGAACCAAGCCTCATGTTGCTGATATGATGACGCAGTGTGCGTGCATGCGTGCATCTGTGTTCACGTTGGGTACAAGTTCAGCGGTGGAAAAAGTACTCAATTGTTTTACTTAAGTACCTGGCATCCCTGTTGTGGGCATGACATTCGCTATAGGTGAGATTTGTCAAAGATTTTCAGAAATGTTCAAACACTGGATTCTACAATAGCACATCTACAAGCTCACAATGTGTTGCGATGAGCAATTTTTGAAGTAGGACTTAAGTGGTTAATTGATAATGCATTTCATGTAAGTTGGACTACAAAGGTGGGGTCAAACACAGGGCCACCACATTCATTCATGATGGTTTTCCCATTGAGCATGGCCACCACATTCATTCATAAGGATTTCCTTTCTTTCTTTCTTTTCTATCCCAGGGCGAGCCAGGACCAACAGGCGTCCCAGAAGTCACAGTAAGTTCAAACTGCAAAAATGTAGGACTAGGCCTGTCACAGTTATTACATAATCGCCTAATCGCAATTATTTGCATGACAATTTATCGTCAACTTAAAGGGATATTTCACTTTTTTTTTTATTGGGTAATTTTATCGTCTACTCAGGCTTTTGTGAGCCCCCAAACAGTTTTTAATTTGCTTGATTCAGTATTTGGATATTCATTTTATCAGACCCCTTCCTACACAAACCCATTGTAATTTCAAACTTTTTAACATTAACTTTCATCAAAAACAGCCGTCCTTGTTTCTGGTGACTCATCCTGCCCTCCTAATATGTGAGGGGGGTGTGTTTTTTTAATTTCTTTTTAAATTTATTTTATTAATTGTTTTTATTGCATTTATAAAAAAAAATTCCCCCCAAAATATAAAAAAGAAATGAAAAAAGTAATTGAAAAAACACGGTCTCCTCACGTATTAGAATGACAATATCAGTCACCAGAACCAAGGACGGGTCTACGGATGAATCTAACATGGTTAAAATGGAGTTTGAAGTTACAATGGGTTTGTATAGGAAAGGGGCGTGTCAGATAAAATGAATATCAAATATCTAAATACTGAATCAAGCAACTTAAAAACTGTCCGGGGTGCTCACAAAAGCCTGAGTAGACGATATAATGACCCAAATTGTTCTTGAAAGTGAAATATCCTTTTAAATTGTGTAATCGTGACAGCCCTATGTAAGGACCACAAACATTTTGCTGTAGGCATGTATTGTTATTGATATCATAATAACCCATATTTTGCTCATGTTTTCTAGAGAGAATGTCTCATACAGATGATCAGAGAAATATGTGGTAAGATCTCATGAGTGCTGCAATAACAAAAGGCAATGAAAAATAATTCCGTGAACGTTTGGGTTTATGAAAGAAAAAAAAAACGTCCTCTGTTTTCAGGATGTGGCGTCAAGTGCGAGGACAGTGCGATGGAGCTCGTGTTCATCGTTGACGGATCAGAGAGCATTGGCATGGACAACTTCGCGACCGTCCGGGAGTTTGTCAGAGATTTAGTGGACCGCTTCACGGTTGGACCCAGTAAAACCAGGATAGGACTGGTTCTCTACAGCCAGAATGCCAACGTGGAGTTCGACTTGGATCACTACCAGACCAAAGACCAGATCAAAAATCACATCATAAATATGAAGTATATTGCTGAGGGCACCAACACCGGCACAGCTATCCGTCTGGCCACTCGGGAAGTTTTCTCCAACGCTCGGAAAGGAGTCAGGAAAGTAGCCATCGTCATCACAGATGGACAGACGGATCCGAACGAGCCTGTTAAGCTTGAAGACGCTGTGCGGGAGGCTCATCATGACCACAACATTGACATGCACGCCGTGGGGATTCACCCACGTGACTCTATCATTGACAGGTTCCTGAACGAGCTCAATCTCATTGCCTCTCACCCAGACAAAGAGCATGTACACCATATTGAAGAGTTCAATCTTTTATCAGGTGATTATGTTCTGTAATGTTTAGTTGTGTGTCAATGAAAAAAAAGTATGGCTATGTAAGATAAGGTTACAACACGTCTTACATGATTTTAAATAATTGCCTGTTTTTTCCAGCCCTGGAGTCCAAACTCCTCAGAGAAGTGTGTCGCGATACAACTGGTAACGTTATCCGTGAGGATACCTCAACGCCATGTACATCTACTCTCATTAAGACCGTGGTGATTCCTCCTGGGACTTTAGGTGAGCAGCAGCTTGATTCAAATCCACTAATTAACCACATAAGTAAACCCTCTGATTGTAGTAAAACGGATGTGAGTTACAACTATTTGAACCGTTTTTTTCCCGTCTACAATCTCGACGCGTTGTGAGCTTGTAGATCGGCTATTTCTGGCGAACGTCCCTATTTTGGACATTGGATATGTAAAAAAGATATATAAGTACAAAGTAGGGCTTATGTGGTTAACACTTTGAAACTAAAACCAATTAATAAGAATAATACAAAGGTTAAATCATGTTTCTCTTCTATTTCTCCATCAGCATCAACTCGTGATCACCGCTGTAACCTACCTATGAAGAAAGGTGGTTGTCATGATTACAAGTTCGCCTATTTCTATGACAAACAGGACAATAACTGTAAGAACTTCTGGTATGGAGGCTGCGACGGAAACGACAATCGTTTTAAGACGCAAGAGGAATGCACAAAAACATGTGTTCTGTCCGGAACCGGTAAAGAACTGCATGTCCATCTTTTTTCTTCTTTTTTTCTAAAATAACAAACAATGGTTGATCTACCCGATCATGTGTTGCTCATCATGTGTTGCTCATCTGAGCTTGTAAATATGCAATTTTCGCTATTGTTTTAAATACATTGAAAGTATAAAATAGGGCTTATGTGGTTAAATATTTTTCTTTTTTCTTTTCCTCAGATGAATGAACTAGAAGAAGTCATATGAAGAGGCCCCAGAAAGCAGCCCATATGGAATGAATTCTGTGAACCCTCTACTTCACTAGAGTACTATCACTTTCACCTGTGTTTGTCAAACCACGACCTCTGCTGGTTTCATTTTGCAAGTGAATATCGGTCCATTTGGTTAAATGTGTTCACACAAGAGTGACAATTGGATAAAACGAGGATGAGGATTTTACTGTGTAGCAGTGCTAATGGGGAACTGAATTAATAAGAAACTGCTAGCATATCACTGAGTAACTACTGCTAAGATCACTGTAGAATCACAAAGTTTATTAGGTATATTACTTCACACATGTAAGGTGTAAATATTGTCTGTGAAACTTTTAGTCATGGGTTTGGCTATATCCTCAAATTAAGTGTAATCTTGAGTTTAAAAAAAAACGTTTTCAGGTTAACAAAGATTATTCTTATAGGCTACCTAAAGATTATGCATTTTTTTGCAAGACAGCCCTAGGCAGCCATGTTTGTGATTGACCATTGTGAAAAATGAACCATGTGCTGTGATTCTTCCTTCTAATGAGCCGTTGCCCTGGATCATGTCAATCTTATGAGCTCATGCCAGACGTCCATTGAATGGAGGTGAACCCAGTGTTGTCTGGTTGTTACCAGATTGTTATTTTTCACTAAGATCATTTTCATATGATGAAATAATGCTTGAAAGTTGTAATAACTTTTGTTGAAAATAAAAATCCTTCCTATGAGAGAAGTTGTATTGCGATTTAGTTCTTAAGAGATACATTTTCCATCAGGGTTCACTGATGAGTTTAAACAAAAGTGAGACTATTTCAAAAGCAGAGTTTTGGTGAGACGTTTCTAAATGCAGAGATATCCACAGCTTCACGGCTACATTGGTGACTGGCCTGGGGGTTCCCAGTTTAGGAGCGTTATATCCAGGCTATTAGACATCAATGTCATTACAGACAGACAGCTTACTACAAGAACAGCAGCCTCCCAGTAAGGTCAATAACAGTCATTCTGGGTATGTGTTCCAGTTCCTCGCCAGAGCTGGCGAAAACTTCTGTGAACTCAGATTAGTGTTCCACTGCACATAGGCTACACAGACTGCTGTCCAACAATGAGCAGCAGCCAGCGACAGACAGCAGCCTACAGGAACAGCAGCCTCCCAGTGTCACGGTTTGAGACAGGGAGGTGAAGGACCCAAGTGCAGGACAGCGGCAGATCAAATACAACTGGGGTTTATTAACTAAAGGAACCAGGAACAAACAAAGTAACACTAGGAGACTAGGTATACAGCACTAGTAGCAAAGACGCATTAGGAAATACTCGAGGCTAGGAACTAATATGTGATATACATTTATGAATGCACAATAAAAATGAAAACACAAGGGCATATGAATAGACAAGGACTAACTAGACACAGGTGACAATCAACACTGGCATAGGCTGGGGGACTAAAGCTAACTCCAGATCAATCCTAGGCCGACCCAGAGCCGACCGAACATGTTCAGCTTTTTAGCCGACTGGTAGAGCAGTAGCAGTGACAACAGAGGGCATTCGGTGTTGCCAGATTATGTGAGAGAAACAAGCGACCATGTCTATGAAAACCTACATTCACTGTTTCTCCTTGTTGCTCCCAGAGAGAGAGATTGATTGATTTGACCTACTTTTGCGCTGTGGTGAATGATGTAATTTATTGGGAGCAGGTGTGTAAATTTGTAAAAAAAAAGAGGATTTTGCAGTCCAGTGACGGAGTCACATGCATCCGTGTTTATGTATAAATATGTAATGCGCAAGTATGTAAACATGTCCTTCTGAGTGGGAGTTCAAGCATTGCATGAATAGGCTCGTAAAGCAGGGAGATAGTGACAGAGGAAGAGTGGTAGAGGGGGAGAGAAAGAGGGAGGGAGAAAGAGAGAGAGGAAGAGAGAGAGGGGAGAGAAAGAGAAAGAGAGAGGGGAGGAAAACAGAGAGAAAGAGGGTGGGAGAAAGTGGGTGAGAGAGAGGGAGATACCAGGAGCGAGGGAGAGAGAGGAACGGAGAAAGCGGGAGGGAGAAAGAGAGCAACAGAGAGGGAGAAAGAGGTTAAGGGAGAGAGAGGGAGAGAGAAACGGAGGGAGGGAGAAAGAGGGAGGTAAAAAGCGGCAGAGAGAGAAGGAAAGAAAGAGAGAGGGAGAGAAAAAAGGGAGAGTGAAAGATTGAGAGAGAAAGAGCGAGCGAGAGATTGAGGAGACGGAAAGAGGGAGAGAGAGAACGCAACACAACCCTCATTTAAGTGAATTGCTTTCACCTGCTGCTGCTGCTGTGCGGTGTGCGCGCTACAGGGCATATCTCCGCCAAGCCAGGGTGACCTACCCAGGCTCATGAAATTCATATTCAGGCATAGTAGCCAATTAGAATGAAATCTGCAAAAACGGACTCATATACTGATACAGAACCATATATTGGCTATATATTATGGCTGTCGGGTGGAAATCTTGTATGAAATCTTGTATTAATTTAAAATCGTGAAAATAGCCAATCTACAAGCTGTAATTATTAATAATTAAGAAATACTATATTTTGTGAAAAATCAACTAAATTCATTATTAGTGCAAGTTCATTCACATTTCATTTGAATGAAAATAACGTGTGGGTAAAATACATTCTGTGAATCTAATGTGATTAATGTGACCCCTACTTCAGTCAGTGAAGTCCAGGGCTGAATGTGACATATTGAGACCTATATAACTAAATATTGGTCATTTGCCAACACATTATTTTGTGAAATAAATGGGTTATATTTCACAGATAGTTATACTATTCTTATAATATATTAAAATACAATCATCCTTAACCTTCAAGTTAAATGCATTATTTCCGTGGACTTAAAAATAATTTTTGGACTTGAAAATCTTAATTATTTTTTTGGATGGCCTTCCTGCCCTGGCATTTGGCCTTTGTGCCCTCCAAAAAATTACAACACCAAAGGCCAAGTGGCCTTGCCCCTAAAATGACGAAATTCCAGGCTTGAATGCAATAGATGTACTCTGAGTCTGTTACAAGTAAAAGTCCGGAATTCAACATTTACTTGAGTAAAAGTACTAAAGTATTGGTATAAAAATGTACTTAAAGTACCAAAAGTAAAAGTACTAAAATGTTTGAAAATAGCAGATCTACAAGCTCAGAATGCGTGCATCGCAACACGTTGTGAGCTTGTAGATCTGCTATTTTCAAATAGCTTATAGGTATAAAATAGGGCTAAAGTGGTTAATGTATGTTTCATAATGATTTATATCTGCAAAGTAACTAGTAACTAAACATTTCAAATAATTGTTGTGGAGTACAAGTATAGACAATTGGAAATACTCCAGTAAAGTAAAAGTACCTCAAAATTGTACTTAAGTACAGTACTTAAGTAAATGTACTAGTTACTTTACACCACTGCACATCAGTGAAGAAAAAACGCTGGGAACATCCCTAAGTGGCTTTGCAGGGAAACAAGCCCAAAGTCGCTTATAATAAGCAGAGCTGGCAACGCTGGCAGGCTAAAAGTCAAATTAGCACATGAATGGCCAGTCGGCTGACAGACTTAAATGCCAACTTTTGCCAACCGAATACCAGTCTGTTGCAGTCTGTTGCAGTCTGGAGTAGTCTGCAATAGTCTGGACGAGTCTGTTTGGTCTGGAGTTACACAGGTGGAAACACTGGCAAATCAGAGGACTGGTTAGACAAGACAGGTACAGAAAACGATTGAGAACAGGAAACACTATACTAGGAACAATACTACAAGATAAAGATACACAAGTGTAAAGAAAACCATACTAGGTAACAAGGAATACAACATACTTCAAAATAAAAGAGACACAACTGAAAAGTAAAACACTAACTGAAACTAGGAAACGAGGAACATAAGAAAATGCAACAGGGAGACAGAACATGTCACAGATCTTGACACAGATCGTGACACCCAGTAAAGTTAAACAGTCATTGGAATGTTCCACTGGAATGTTCCACTGCCGTTTGAATGAATTCCTACAGTGGACGTCCCTTAATGTAGCCTACGGCTTTTGTTTTTATGTTAATATTATAGATTCCATGGCAACATTGGGCCTACTTAATGTTGGATGCATTTATCCAACATGATAAAGTTTGCGGCTTCTGTTCTCAGTGCCGTAGTCATCACCATACCTTAGTCAGCACCATAATCAGCACCATAGTCATTAAACCATAGGCAGTTGTAGCATAGTCATTAACCATAGTCAGCACCATAGTCAGTACCATTAACATGATACTAACATGATACTTGTGATGTCCTGGTCAGTGGTCAGTATCCTGGTCAGTACATGTAGCCAGCATAAATGGTCAGTTGAGTCTTCGTTCACCATACTCTTAAGTGTGTGGCGTTATGGTGTGTACATCAAGAGAGAAAGGTACAGCCAGGGCAGGATTAACCCTTTGTGGTGCCTGCAATACATAAATAAATATTTAAATAAATACATCAATAAATAAACCTGCACTTGTATTAGTAGATTTATGTATTTATTATTTCATTTATTCCATTATATTTTACTATGGCGGCTCTGGCCCTCCATAATTGAGATCAGAAGTTAAGCTGCTGCTGGTGGTTGTGCCCAAGGGGCCAGCCTGACATATTTACAATGAGGCCAATACGGAAGAGAGACAGTTCATATAAATGGCCAGTAGGTGGCTGCAGGTGTCAGAAAGAATATTCTCTCATTGTAAGCGGATGGGTTTTTGACAAACTTTAGACTAGATTTTCTTACCTTAATACAAATTGTCATAAATACTATATGCTTCCAGTCGCTAGTTTAAAGTCTCCTTTCAATCATCATGATATGCGTTTTGATAAATGATGGTCCCATTTATTCTAAAATTGACGATAAAGTAGGCTATGCTCCAGGAGGGGAGGGATGATTTGATTGACAACCTACACAACCAATAGCATTCATTCCCCGCCCCCGCTCTTGATTGACAAGCCACCCAACCAATAGCATTCTTTGGGGATTGTTTTTCGGTTCCCTGGTCACATGTCTGGTCTCAGGCAATAGCGTTTGAGTTCCGGCGTGCCCAATGGTATATATGAAAGATGGCGGATTGCACGTTCCTGTACAATCGGCTTCATTTACGGTCTGTAGAAACCAATGGGTGACGTCACGTTCCCTTCGTCCATTTCTTTTATACAGTATGGTTGTGCCCCCCAGGTCAAAGTTTACACATAGCTGGGGATCAAGCCTTCTCGGTGGCTGTCCCCAAAGTCTGGAATGAGCTCCACCTCCATATTACCCCCCCCCCCCCCCTCCCCCTCTCTAAGATCTACACAAATAATCTTAAACCCCATTTGTATTCCCAAGCTTTTAACCCAGTTTGAGTTTTACTTTGCTTTTATGAGTTTAATTCGTGTTTTATAAGTTTCTGTTTTGAGTTTCTGTTTTATCTTCTTGTTTTTCTCTGTTTAAAAAAAAAAAGTGTTTCCTATACTCTTATTTGTGTCTCTTTTACATTTTACTGTAAAGCACTTTGGTTAACTCTGTTGTTTTTAACCACTATGGTTGACCCTTGGACAGTCCCTCAGGGCTCTGTACTCGTGTATTTTCTGTTTTGACTCTACTGTTCCACTTTTGCTGTCTTATCTGCTATTTTCTGCAAACGTTTTCCCCAGAATTTGGATGCTGGGGTGTGGTTAAATGTGCTCTATACATAAAGTTGGTGACACAATGTGACACCTTGTAACTCTCAGAGTTACAGACCTGCAAAGGTTCATTTGAAGATCCCTGGTGGTCCCCGGACCCGAAGTTGATAAACAGTGATTAAAACCACAACGGTTCTCTCTCTCTCTCTCTCTCTCTCTCTCTCTCTCTCTCTCTCTCTCTCTCTCTCTCTCTCTCTCTCTCTCTCTCTCTCTCTCTCTCTCTCTCTCTCTCTCTCTCTCTCTCTCTCATTGACAGGAAGTAAGACAAACAGACAACAGTTCCATGTTGATCAGTTTATTAGAATTCACAACAAAACTACTTCCTGGTTGAGTCAAACGCGCACAACGATTGGCAGCAAAAATATAAGAGAAACAACAGACATGACATCACATTTGGTCCAAGTGTCATTGTGTGGTTAGGGGGGGGGCTGAGGGCGGGGCTGTATCTATTGTCTGTATCTATAGGAAGAGGGCCTCGCTGTAAATGTATTGACCAATAGGAAAAGGGTGTGAGTGTTGCTAGGCAGGACAGGCACCGGCTGTGACTCCTGATAGGCTGGAAGCTGAACTTAGGTCCAAATCCTGGGTCACATGACCTTTGACCAGCCGCACGTTCTTCATACAACCTTTGAACCAGGAAGTAGACGACAGACAGTTCTGACGAACTCCACCTGCACAGACAGACAGACAGACAGACAGACAGACAGACGGCGCTGTTTAATATCATGTCTATCTGTATAGCAAACCTTGTATGTCCAAAACTGTTACTTTTCAGGGAATGAAAACCAAAACAAAAACGAAAGTAGCAGATCTACAAGCGCACAATCGCGTTGTGAGCTTGCAGATCAGCTATATCGTCATGTGCACGGTGGTACGACAAAGTAGGGAATTAATTTAAGAAGAAACAACCCATTAAAACCGGGTATATTTTAGATTAGATTTTAGTGTTGGCTATTCAAAAATAGCAGATATATTATTATGTCACTTTGTGCCACGCTGCGAGCTTGTACATCTGCTATTTTTGAAAGTTTTTGAAAAAATCTTGAAAGTGGAATAACTTTGAATTACGAAAAAGTAAAAGTACTAACATTTTAGTACTTTTACTTTTGGTACTTCAAGTATATTTTGATGCCAATACTTTTGTACTTTTACTCAAGTAACATTTTGAACACTTTACTTAAGTAAAACAGTTGAGTACTTTTTCCACCACTGGTGTGTGTGTGTGTGTGTGTGTGTGTGTGTGTGTGTGTGTGTGTGTGTGTGTGTGTGTGTGTGTGTGTGTGTGTGTGTGTGTGTGTGTGTGTGTGTGTGTGTGTGTGTGTGTGTTCTACCTGGATATCCTCCCAGGTAAACAGGGTTGTTGGTCTCTGCAGAGGTGGACTGTGGGTGAGGGTTGAGCGTGTGCGTCGTCACTCCGTCCAGTGACAGACTCAGCCTGTGTTTGGTCTTAGTGGCCACCAGGTGGTGCCAGAGGTCATCGCACACCCCCTGACCTGCTGACCTCACCGACACGCGGCCTGCTCCGTTGTTAACGTTGAAATACACCTAGGGAGAGAGAGAGAGAGAGCGAGAGAGAGAGAGAGAGAGAGATTTTCTTATATTATATTTTCATGTACTATTTTCCACCACTGCTGTCAAGACATGGTAAACACATTAGAGCCAAGTTGACCAATAGACAGGCTTACCTGTCCGTTGACGATTTCTAGTCCAATAGCATCCACCTTTGCACTGCTGATGCCTAGTAAAACGGCTTCTGATTGGCTGGTTCGAAACTCCAGAGATAGCGTCATATCAGAGCCCACCTTGTAACCATCACGCACTGTAAACATACACACACACACACACACACACACACACACACACACACACACACACACACACACACACACACACACACACACACACACACACACACACACACACACACACACACACACACACACACACAGATTATTAAACACAATTTATATTACATTTGTGGTTTTAATGTTTTATTTACATACACACACACATACGCGCTCGTGCGCACACACACGTACCGAGCATAGCGTGTCCTGAGCCGTTGAAGTAACTTCCTGTCTGTTGGTTGGTGAAACAGGAAGTAGTGTGATGCTGGGAGGCGGGGCTAGAGAGATCTAACTCATCTCCTCCCAAACTGACAGAACGCACACAGGACGAGAGACTATTACTGACCTAGAGAGAGAGAGAGAGAGAGAGAGAGAGAGAGAGAGAGAGAGAGAGAGAGAGAGAGAGATACTTGATTATAAAAGAAAAACAAAAATAAATTTGATCTAAATTCTTAGATAAATGTGTGCATGTGTGTTAGATTGCCAGTGCATTTTGTAGCTGCGTGTGTGTGTGTGTGTGTGTGTGTGTGTGTGTGTGTGTGTGTGTGTGTGTGTGTGTGTGTGTGTGTGTGTGTGTGTGTGTGTGTGTGTGTGTGTGTGTCTGTGCATTACATTTCCAGTGCGTTTGGTAGGGTGTGTGTGTGTGTGTGTGTGTGTGTGTGTGTGTGTGTGTGTGTGTGTGTGTGTGTGTGTGTGTGTGTGTGTGTGTGTGTGTGTGTGTGTGTGTGTGTGTGTGTGTGTATGTGTGTGTGTGTGTGTGTGTATTACATTGCCAGTGCGTTTGGTAGGGTGTGTGTGGGGGAACCCTCCCAGGTACAAGGTGTTGCTGACATCCAGTGTGTTTCCTTTGACAGCCGCGCTGTCTGAAGCCCCTCCGTCCACCGACACACTGATGGACCTCTTGGACAGATCCAACACCACCTGAGGACACGCACACCAAGGTTACAACAGCTTTTAACTTTTAACCACTTTAAACCCATTAAAACCGGGAAAGCATCTGTGTCATTTTTATTGATACAGCGTCACAATCATTTGAACCACTTTAACTATTATTTTATACTTTGGCTATTAAAAAATAGCAGATATACAAGCTCGTGAGCTTGATTCATGATTCACGATCTAAGCTTAATTCATGATCTAACTAATCAGAATAGAATATGGACTCACGGTGTGCCACTGGCCGTCGTTAATGGTACCGGAGGACCTGACAGAGGCCGGTCCTTTCCCCAGGCCCACGGTGAATACCAGCCTCCCCGCCACCAGCTGCAGAACGGCATAGTCCATGTGGTTCCCATTGGATAGGTAGAGGATCAAACCATTCTCGCCGCGGGTACGCAGAGACAGACTGAGTGAGAAACTGCAAGCAGAGCATGGGGAACATAATTCACAGCATTATGAAATGCAACATTTTATATGGATATGAGAGAGAGATGGAGAGAGAGAGATGGAGAGACGGGTCTAGTTCAGGGGTTTTTAACTGATTTTGACCCAGGGACCACCACTCCTGACTAAGAGCAACCTGGGGACCTTGTTACCTTGTTACACACTAATCACACTATCACAGGCTACATTCATGATCTGGACAAAGCATTTCAAAGCATTTTTTTTTATCAGTAATGAGCAGGGATATCATTTGGCAACATTTTTGTTGGTTATACTGCCACTTTTGAATGCATCAACTATTTATGTTTTCCCTTCACCAAGGAGGACAGCCCAAGTCCTCTCTCAAAATAAGTCCCTTTCAGTCAATCACACACATGTGTGATGTGAGACAAATGTATTTCTGTGCGCATTAGCAGCGACCGGATGTCACTTGGTGGTCACTTGACTTTTTGAAATGTTAGATTCGACTAAAGTTCATTATTCAAAGTAAAATAAAAAGACGTTAGTAAAAGTGTGTGTGTATGTGTGTGAGTGTGCGTGTGCGTGTGCTTACCTCTTGCGTATAGTGTTGGGGTTGATTGTGAAGGTCATGTGACTGTGTCTGGACAAACCAAACTGCTTGGCCGATGGCAGGAAGCTAGGCTCCACCCCCGAGGCACACTGGACAGAAAAGAACCAATCAATATCCAATATTCAATCATCAATATCAATACTCGCTGATCAATCATCAATATCAATACTCGCTGATCAATCATCAATATCAATACTCGCTGATCAATCATCAATATCAATACTCGCTGATCACGATAAACAATAATAACTATTATCGTCTCATCCCTAAATTGCAGATATAACAATATAGCGAGCGCCATCGAGTGTCACGCCAGTCAAACGGCTGACTTACCGTCAGTGATCCTGGCGTCAGAGCGCTCAGCTGAGTGGGAGGGAGCGGGACGGGGTCAGGAGTAGGTTCTACTTCCTGGTCGTCAGGAAGCACCGCCCCACTGTCCCTCTCCTCCAATAAGCAGCGGTCTAGCACCGCCCCCTCGTATTTAACTGCTCCCGATAGGTCAACAAGCCTGGAGGGGGACCAATCAATCAATCAATCAATCATAGACAGACAGACAGACAGACAGACAGACAGACAGACAGACAGACAGACAGACAGACAGACAGACAGACAGACAGACAGACAGACAGACAGACAGACAGACAGACAGACAGACAGACAGACAGACAGACAGACAGACAGACAGACAGACAGACAGACAGACAGACAGACAGACTTACATTCCCTCCAATACCAGATTTTGAATGCAGCCACGGAATGACCTCGCAGTGTCCTGGAATCTGATTGGCAGAGCATCGGCCTGGCCCGCCGGCAGTCCACCAATGAAGACGGAGGACAGGGACAGAGACACTCCCCCGAGAGACAGAGGGGTGCTCTCTATGAGGTCCTCATCCACCTGGACAGACAGGATCCTGACAGACAGACAGACAGGCAGGTAAATATGATGCCATAGTAGTTTCTATGTTAATGAAATTATGTCCAAAGCAAAGGAAATCTAGTTTTGTTTCCACGGCAACACCTACTTCCTGTCGAGGGTGATGATGAGGGAGTGTGGCTTTCCGTCAGAGAAGGAGGAGCCGGTGTCGGGTTTCACTACCACACTGCCACTGACCACGCCCCCTACGGCAAGCTCCGCCTCCAAGCGACCTGCTACCAGCTGGACAGCTAGGTAAGACTGCGCACACACACACACACACACACACACACACCATGGTTAACACTCTCCATCTCTCTCTCTCTCTCTCTCTCTCTCTCTCTCTCTCTCTCTCTCTCTCTCTCTCTCTCACTCTCTCTCTCCACTTGCCTGTTTGGTCTGTCTCCGCCCCCTCTGGGTATCGGCCTTGCTGAAGGCAGCCAATAGCGTTCCAGAGTGGTTGTTGGTGGCGAAGGTGAGTAGAATCTCCCCCTGCTGGTGGAATGGTGGAACTGCAGACAGCTGGACGTAACCTGCCTTCAACACAGACACACTCCTCACAGCCTGAGAGAGAGAGAGAGAGAGAGAGAGAGAGAGAGAGAGAGAGAGACTCAAACATGAACAAGAATGATTTATGGCCTTTTCTATCTCACCAAGGAAACGCCAAGTTTTCGAGTGTTGCGCCAAATGTGGTGACCGATCAAATTCTGTGACCGGAGCTCTTCCGTCCGTCCAGAGCATGGGAAGCAATTGCGGACCATGGGAAAAGCTTTCTGTCATCTCATTGTCTGCCCTTCGAACCAATCACGATCCTTTCGACCAATGATCAAAAGATCTCAGGAAAGTGTGTACTACTAGTGACATATTCACGACTGTTTATATAGGCTCCCTGGCTGTCACCAGCCAGTGCGCAAAAATTGACTTTATTTAAAGTTATGAAAGATCTTTGTGTGGGTGTGTGTGTGTGTGTGTGTGTGTGCGTGTGTGTGTGTGTGTGTGTGTGTGTGTATACCTCCAGTACGCAGCCTTTCTTGACCCCGTACGCATCCCGTAGCAGATCGAAGTTGGATCGTGCAATCTCAACGTTTTTTATGCAGCCAATGAAAGACCTCGATACGACCTGCCTCCTGTAACGCACGCACACACACACACACACACACACACACACACACGCAAAATTAGATAAAGAGCAGTTCTTAAAGGTTTGTCTGATTGGTGTACAGACATGGTGGGATCACACTCGAGTCTTACCTGATTGGTCGAGAGGCAGGAAGTCCTCCGATGTAGATGGGGTCGAGGTCAGAGCGGTTGAGATCGGCGGAGGTCCCCGGAGACTCCGCCTCCAAAACCTCCTTCTCTGATGATTGGTCGGCTGCCCAGATGGACAGGTAGCCTGGACACGACGACATAGAATAGGAGATTATGTTTACGCCCCTGTTTGTCTGTCTGTGTCTGTCGGTCTGTCTATACTGTAAGTGGTGGTAGAAGTACTCAATTTCTTACTTAAGTACAGGTTGCAGTACCACAACGCAGAAATACTCTGTTACAAGGAAGAGGCCTTTATTCATGTCAAAAATAAAATAAATAATTTAGATGGCATGTTATTTTAACAGATGCTAGGTTCATTGTTTACCTTGTATCCAGTTTCAATGTACAGATTATTTTCATAGTATATTGTTAGACTGATGTTCTTGATTTACACCTAGTTTGCTAAGGCACTACACTGTCTCTCTGTGTGTTTACCTTGCTTATTGTAACTCGCTCTGGAAAAGAGCATCTGCTAAATGCCTAAATTGTAAATTGTATTCACATTTTTACTTGAGTAAAAGTACAAAAGTATTGGCATAAAAAAAGGTTTTTGGTACCAAAGTAACTGTACTAAAAACTAAAATAGCAGATCTACAAGCTGACAACGTGTCAAATCAGTTATAGCAGTAGCAGTAGTAGTAGTATTTGTGTACCTTTGCGTTTGTTTCTTTGCAGGGTGATTTTAAACCAAACTCCGGTGTTGTATACTTTGTTGGAGGTCATGGTCAGAGCTCCTCCCCCAAGGTCAAAGGTCAAACGGACACGCCCATCCACCAGCTCAATAGACAGGAAGTCCCGCTGTACCAAACAGGAAGTTCACTCAATCAATAATGTACAGTCTGTATTGTGTGTGTGTGTGTGTGTGTGTGTGTGTGTGTGTGTGTGTGTGTGTGTGTGTGTGTGTGTGTGTGCACATTATCTTACAGTTCCATTAGATGCCAGGTACAGCAGCAGTCCATTAGGAGACAGAGTTTTGAATTGAAGGACGACAGACGTCGACGTCGATCGCAACGACTTCACCACGACAGAAAATCCTGTTCCATCGTAATGGAACGCCGTCTCCTCTGACTGCGGGCTGAGAACACATCATTATTGTTATAGTTATAGTCATAGTGCTCAGTGTGACTTTTACTTGGACTGAAGCCATCTTCAAACTCTGCCTTCACTATGATGTGAACTACACAGCTGTGAAGTTTCACTATGATGTCAACTACACAGCTCTGAAGTTTCACTATGATGTGAACTACACAGCTGTAAAGTTTCACTATGATGTGAAGTACACAGCTGTAAAGTTTCACTATAATGTGAACTACACAGCTGTAAAGTTTCACTATGATGTGAATTATAACTGACATATTTAATAACTTTATATAAAAAAACATTAATAAACATTAATAATGGAAATATCTATTTACACTATTTCTTAAAATGTTTGAAAATATATTAACATTTTTGACATTTTGACAATTATGCAAAAATAATTGCGATTATCTATAATTGTGACAGGCCTACTATCACGGTGAATAGTTTGTCCGCAATTTACCTGGTGAAACATCCGCTGCAGGTTCCCTCTCTGTGAGAATAGTTCCACAATCCCACGTTCCTTCCATTGACTGACACTTCTCCTAAACACCCCTCGAAACTGCTCTGAGTTACCACTGAGGAAACCTACACACACACACACACACACACACACACACACACACACACACACACACACACACAAATAATACGATTTTAAATATTAAATCACATCTGATGGTTCATTAGTCCAGCTTTATGTGTGTGTGTGTGTGTGTGTGTGTGTGTGTGTGTGTGTGTGTGTGTGTGTGTGTGTGTGTGTGTGTTTACCTTGCTGTGTGTTTGCGCTGGTAGGCCTCCGATATGAATCAGAGTGTTGTTGTCGACGTCCAGGATTCGGGCAGGGCCGGGTGACGATGCTGTTGCTATGGCCAACGGCACAGACTCCGCCTCCTCTAACTGGTAGACTGACAGAGAGCCACGCCCCCCGAACCTGTGAAGATTACATTTACTTTAGTTACACTTACATTATAGTTACATTACTAAACTATTAACTTGATTCATTATTCACCGCCGCCCCCCAAAATAATCATATTTGAATTGGTACTATAAGTGCCCGAATTATAACCAACTATGAGCATGCCGATGTCAGAATACTAACATAATAGCTGACTGACATCAATCGACGCTGGGTACCGAAACCTGAACACGCTGACTAAGTGACGCGATATAACCCTGGCAAAGCGCAAAGCTTGTACCATATGAAAGACAAAAATAAACTCTGTGTGTGTGTGTGTATGTGTGTGTGACTTTGCATGTGTCTGTGCACGTGCGCGCGTGTGTGTGTGCACACCGTGTGGCGTTGATTCTGGTCCATTTGTTGTTGCTGATGAGCAGGTGTGGATATTCAACCCTGCTTGGTCCTGAGCCAGCGTCCCACAGCATAGATACCTTCCCAGCATGCATCTGGACTGCCAGGAAGTCCACCTGAGATGAGATAAAACATTTAAGTAAATACATAAATGAATGAAATTGGTGTCTTAAACTTTTTACGTCCTCATGAGTAAAGTAATACAAACTGTGTGTGTGAGTGTGTGTGTTTGTGTGTGTTTGTGTGTGCGTTACCTGGGAGCTGCTGCCCATATAGAACAGTAGGTTGTCAGGGTGAGACGTCTTCACAGTCAGACTGACGCTGTTGAAGTTTGACGTCTGAGCCTCCGGTTTGTACGAACGAACACAGTTCCTGTCTGACTGTACCGCCACCTTGATCTGGACAGACAAACAGACAGACAGACAGACAGACAGACAGACAGACAGACAGACAGACAGACAGACAGACAGACAGACAGACAGACAGGACGGACAGAATATCTGAGATATTAGTTCATGTTCATTTATAGACAACTCCACATCACAACACCTCTGTTGCATTAGGTACCTTATTTCCCTGAGTTAGGGAAATAAGGTACTTCATGTTGTGGCCTTATAGATCAGCTATTTTCAGTGTGTGACATGCTGATTCTATGGTAATGGCGAAAATCTGTCTTTTTGCGTGCGTACCGAGGCAGCCTGTCTCCTAGCCTGGTTGATCAGCTGCCTGATGTCAGAGAGGTTCCTGAACAGAGTTTCTCCCAGAATTCTTAGCGGCTTCATCCTGTCAATCAGCCGTTCTGTACGAAGCTCCGCCTCATGCAGCTTGCGCTGCGCCTCATTGGCTGAGAAGAAAGGAAACAGGAAGTGTTAAGGCAGTTATTTTGTTGTACTGTGTGTGTGTGTATGTGTGTGCATTTGTTTACCTCAGTGGTGGAAAGCAACTAAGTACCTTTACTCAAGTACTGTGCTTAAGTAGTAAAACAATCGGTGTCTGTGTGTGTGTGTGTGTGTGTGTGTGTGTGTGTGTGTGTGTGTGTGTGTGTGTGTGTGTGTGTGTGTGTGTGTGTGTGTGTGTGTGTGTGTGTGTGTGTGTGCGCGCGCGTGTGTGTATTTACCAGCTGTGTGCGAGTGTGACATCATCGTGTTTGCGTTGCTAATGGTAATGTTGGTCTGTTCCACCACAGAGGAAGAGAGCTCCAGTCGCTTGGTGAGTTGATCCAGCCTCTGTAGCGCATCCTGCAGGTACGACTGAGCTACTGCAACCTGCTGCCTCGCCTCCTGTATAACTGATCTGGAATCTGTCGCACACCAATCAATCAATCAATCAAGCTTGTAGATCTGCTATTTCTGCTATTTCATTCATTTGAAAGTATAAAGTTATTACATATTTCAGTCATTTCTTCGCATATTAACGTCATTTCTCATATATTGTTTCTGAAACCTAGAGTCAAACAGAAATGTTTTATTTATAGGTTCCAATGTTCAATGCCAAAAACACAATTAAAACGTTAAAATCGTTACTCATAAGTAAAAAAGCCTATCAATCAATCAATCAATCAATCAATCAATCAATCAATCAATCAACTATCTATCTATCTATCTATCTATCTATCTATCTATCTGACTGTGGGCGGACCCTCTCACCATTGCCAAGGCTGTTGAGCTTGCTGATTGGTTGCGACAGGAGCTGGCTGGCATTACAGACACCCTCTTTGACCAATCCCAGTCGAGTTGCCGCCCTGGTGACTTTCATCTGCACATCTACACACAAGAAAATAATAAAAAATTTAATATAATTAATACAATTGATGTATTAATTGATGAATTAATAAATTAATAAATAATACATGAACAGGTAGAAAAAACTGAGGGAATGCAAGAAAAAGTATTACATTATTATTAATTAATTATTCAATAAATATATATATTTTTAAATTCAAAGTAATGGTAATGGTTAAAGATTGATTGAAATAAAAGAAAGAACGAAAAGCAAGACAGAGAGATTAAAAAAGGGGGAAGTAGAGAGAGTCACAGGGAGCGGTTATGGCAGATAAAACGGGCGTGGCAATGGGGCGGACAGACCATGGGCGGAGTTGTTGACGTGACGACTCTGTTCCAGAACGGATTGGCTGAGATTGACTGCTGCTCTGCCCTCTGCGGCCAGCGGCTGCTCGGATTGGACAGTCTGAGACAGACAACACAGACAGTCAATAGAATATACTTGCCATATAGTTGTATACTATGGTACTGTGTGTGTGTGTGTGTGTGTGTGTGTGTGTGTGTGTGTGTGTGTGTGTGTGTGTGTGTGTGTGTGTGTGTGTGTGTGTGTGTGTGTGTGTGCGCGCGTACCATGTTCAGAGTGTGTGTTGCCGCTGCGTCAGCCTGTACTGCCGTCTCCAGAGCGCTCTCTATCGCTGAACTGACACTTCTGTTGCCGTGGATACCAGCGATGCCGTACTGCGATGTATTACACAATAGAGCGAGAGAACTGGAGAGAGAGAGAGAGAGAGAGAGAGAGAGTGTGGTCAAAGTTCATGTTAAGAGCTTCAGCACACCTCGCAAAACACTGTGCTTTTTTGTCACGGATGTTTACACGGATGTAAAGAGGCTTATGAGAGCACGGCATTAAAGCTCTATTGTGTTATTTCTTTTGCGTGAAGACATTTTTATTTTGTCCAATCTGTACAGTAGAGCTAGAGTATGTTAACACAATATAACTTTGGTCTCCTTGCTCTTCTATTGAGACATTTAGATCCTGTGTCTAGGTTGGACACGACCTTTGACGCGATCCTGTCTCTGGATTGACACAAAGTTTGACCTGAAGGTCAAAATACAATTTCTCCCCAGAGCAAGCAGGCAGGCTCTGTTAGCTCAGTGGTAAAACAATATTAAACACTCGTGCAAAACCAGGGGTAAAACAGGAAAGTTACATAGTGCAGCTTTAACCCATTAAGACCTGAGGCGATTCTTAATTTTTGTTCAAGATTTTTCAAGATTTTTCAAAAATAGCAGATCTACAAGCTCATAGCACGGCACTCGGTGCCGCGCTATGAGCTTGTATATCTGCTATTTTTGAATAGCCAAAGAAATCTAAAGTGACAGATCTCAATGGGTTAAAGGAAGTTTTTTATTATTATTATTTATCCATGATCACTGACTTGGGATAATATGGGAAGGGTGGTGTGTGTGTGTGTGTGTGCGTGCGTATGTGTGTTTACCTGGTGAAGTTTTGCGTGAGTGTGTGCAGGGTGTGTGCGTGGTCTTCAGTCTGGTACACAGAGTTCAGAGCGTTGGTCCTCTTCAGGCCCATCACCAGTGTGTCCACATGTTTCCTCAACAGGGGGCGCCACTGCTCCACTTCTTCACTGTAGCTCTCCAACTGCTGCAAACATTATTATATTATTATTTATCATTATAATAGTTATTATTAATATTATTAATCTTCGGCCCTGTGTGTGTGTGTGTGTGGTGTGTGTGTGTGTGTGTGTGTGTGTGTGTATATGTGTGTGTGTGTGTGTGTGTGTGTGTGTGTGTGTGTGTGTGTGTGTGTGTGTGTGTGTGTGTGTGTGTGTGTGTGTGTGTGTGTCTTACAGCAGTAGTGTTTATATGCAGCAAGTATTCAGTGTGACTGAAGGCATCTGTCAGTAACTGTTCCATCTCCAGCGACTCATTCACCAACAACAGACCCTGGTAGAGAGACTATACGACAGTTCAGAGAGAAAGAAGGTGGGGGGGTTAGAAATCAACAGCAATACAATACATACGTACATTTTACTTGAATGCATGTGGTGTGGGTGTGTGTGTGCACTGTGTACTTGGATTACTACATTTGCGAGGTCCAACTGTCCCCACAAGTATAGCATTGGGAAATGCCACCAAAATGTGCCCTGACACTATCCCTTAAAACATGTGGATCACTGGCTTCCTTCAAAACAGTCCATCACTGCCGACAGTTTTCCCTTTTCTCCTTTGTACATATAGGGCCCTATTTTCGCCGGTGCCTTACCCATTATCCCTAAACTTCTTTGCCATTTTTTACTATTTTTAAACACATTTTCAAATAGTTCAAATAGCCAATTTTACAAGATCACAATGTGTCGATGCCCATAGTGTTTTATAGTTGTTGATGAAATGTATTATTGTGTTATTTTGTATGCTATGTTGATGAATTTAATACATAGGACCACAATGGAAACAAGTCCCCGGGACTTTTTTTGTGTCATCCTTTTAGCCTAAATGTCTGTCTGTACCTAATAAAGAATTCAATCAATCAATCAATCCTGCTTATGGTTACATTTGGGGAGTTGGGCATACAATTAGGAAAAGATCCAGGCAGTGTCACAAACCGAAAATAGCTAACCTACAAAACATGTTGCAGTGCAACGTTTCGTGAGCTTGTAGATCTGCTATTTTCGGGTTTAGGGTTCAAAATGACGCCAGAAAATATGAAATATTAGCATTCAATAGTGTTCATAAAATGTCGATGTTCTCGCCAGTATAGTACTACTACAAATGCATGCATGCGTGCGTTAACACTAACCTGGTACTGCTGCAGCTGTGTGTGTGTGTTGTCCAGCAGAGAGTGTGTGTGGTTGTTGCGTGCGTGTGCGTCTTGCAGCAGTGTGCGCGCATGCTGCAGGGTGTGTGCGCGCTGCGTCAGGGAGACAGACAGCTGCTCGCTGCTTCGCTCTGTCACCGCCCGGCTGGCCAGGAAGTCCAACTGCACCCTCTGGAGCAAAGACACAGACAGACTGACAGACAGATAAAGAGACAGACAGAACATATTAATACAATATTATATATGATACATTATATTAATTCATAATTTGGCAATTAAAGACACGCGCACACACACACACACACACACACACACACACACACACACTCACACTCACACGCACACGCACACGCACACGCACACGCACACACACGCACATACACTCACACACACACACACACACACACACACACACACACACACACACACACACACACACACACACACACACACACACCTGTGCTCGTCAGTAGCGGTGATATTGGCCTGTGTAAGATTGACGGCTCTGATGTCATCCAACATGGCAGTCACTTCCTCCAACAGATGAGTCTGATTGGCTGACTCTAGCTCCTCCTCCTTGGTCCGGTTGAGAAGCCCCGTCTCCACCACCAAAACTGGACCAATCAGAGATGGACGGTTGGCAGAGGGAGGAGCATTAGTGGAGGCATAGCTTTGTATTTGTCAATAGTTTTCCTTTTTTATTTTCTGTTTTCAATTTCAGCTTAGATCTGATACATTTGAGGGTTTACTGGGTTTAGATAAGTCAGGGGCAAGAATCAACAAGGTGAGAAAAATAGCAGAAATAGCCGATCGAGCTTGTAGATAAAAAGCTTTTTGACAAAACGAATATTTCTTTATCTAAATGTTTTGTTGTTTCTAGACAGTTTTGAAAAACACCAAACAGTTTCAAATAGTAAAGCCTTATTTCTATTTCAGTTAACTACAATGTTTTGTCAATTCTAGAATTAGTTATTTTGTTAGTTTTAGTTAACTACAGAGAACAAGCAAACCAGTCAAAGTAAAAGCGTGACAGAATATAACGTGGTGGCCCGCATCCATTGAGTTCAATGGAGAAGTGGCCCCATGTTATGTTCTGTTCCACTTTCTATGTTGTTGTAGTTTTGTGTTGTTGTTGTAGTTGTTATGGTATTTTTGTGTTGTTGAAGTTGTTATTGTTGTTGAATTGTGTTGTCGTCATTGTTTACCCTGGATGTTTTCTTTGAGTGTGCCGATTATGTCCAGCAGCAGTGCACCCTGGGAAACACTTTTGTTGACGGCCACGCCCGTTTCCTCCACTTCAGATGACAGATTGGCAGCCTAGCCAATCAAAAAATAAAAAATGTCTCACAAACCAGTATATTTTCACTTGTGTGTAAGACAAATGAATAGAAACTAAATCCTTATTTGATGCCAGCAATATATATACAATATATGGGTGCGTGTGTGTGTGTGTGTGTGTGTGTGTGTGTGTGTGTGTGTGTGTGCATGCTGTACCCGCTGTAGCAGAGCTGTGACTTCAGACGTTAACGCTGTCATCCGTTCCTCTGAACTCAGCACCCGATCTGACGTGTTCACCCCCGACATGCCAGTCTGAAAACACAACTTTATTTACAACACGCCACCTGACAACACAGTCTGAAAAGTCTGAACAGCTCTATACAGGACACAATACGACGAACGTTATGTCACCAAAGCTCGCAAACATAATGCGGAGTGCTAATCTAATGCTGTGTGTACCTGTATGTCTCTGCTCTGCCTCTCTAGCGCCACCAGCAGGCTGTAGGGAGCCAGGGAGAGCCCGGTTACGTTCACCGACATGGCGTGGTTGTGAAGCGCTTCCAGGTCGTCCAACAGGACACCTGTACACTCATCATCACACGCTGCGGGAGACAGACAGACAGACAGACAGACAGACAGACAGTGTTATTAAATCACAGTTCTAAAAACGGATAGTCCCCAATCCTTTATTCTGATTGGCGGATTCTCGTGATAAAATACCCTATAATACACACCTTGGATCAGCTTGTATCAGTCACAGGTGCGTTATTTGTGATTCAGCGTATCCGTATAGGAGAACGAAGGAAGGCGAGCGCTTGTTTTCCTTACTAGCCCCGGCCGCGCAGGGCCTCTAAGCACCACGCGCACGTGCGCGATAATTGTATCTGTAGGGCGGCGGGGCTTGTAATGAAAACAAGCTCTTCCCTAGTAAACACAGGAATTTGCCCTGGTTCCTGGTTTACGCTGTCAGTCGCGGGAAGCCATGAACTACTTTCTTGTAGAAATTGTTCTCGTAGTGAATTGCTATTGACAACTGTTTTAATTGGGACGTGTCTATGATTTTCCATATTTGTAACCGTTTAAAAATATATATATATCTGCTATTTACAAGTAAGGGGGGGGGGGCGGTCCCTGGCACAAACATTTTCAGATGGGGGCCTGTGGCCAAATACTAACAATTAAGTTGGGGGTCCTTGACAGGAAAAAAGTTTGAGAACCACTGGTTTACAGAGTGTGTGTGTGTGTGTGTGTGTGTGTGTGTGTGTGTGCGTGCGTGCGTGCGTGCGTGTGTCGTCATGGTTACTCACATACACACTCGTCCCCCTCCAGGGTGGATCTGTCGTCACATTGGTCACAGTGGTGACCTTTGAACCCGGGCTTACACTGACAGCCGCCCGTCGCGGGGTCGCAGAGGTCGCTGAGGGAGCCCCGCCCACAACTGCACGGCGAACACGCGCCGCCCGGAGACGACGGGTCGCCGTGGAAACCAGCAGCACACCTAAGGAAACAACCACAGCAATACCATGATGTGTGTGTGTTCGTGCGTGCGTGCGTACTTGTATTCAGTGGTGTAAAGTAACCAAGTACATTTACTCAAGTACTGTACTTAAGTACTTTTTTACTTTACTGGAGTATTTCCAATTTTCAGTACTTTTACTTCTACTCCACTACATCTCAGAGGCAAATATTACAAACGTGCATGTGTGTGTGTGTGTGTGTGTGTGTGTGTGTGTGTGTGTGTGTGTGTGTGTGTGTGTGTGTGTGTGTGTGTGTGTGTGTGTGTGTGTGTGTGTGTGTGTGTGTGTGTGTGTGTGTGTGTGTCTCCTCACCTCTCACAGTATCTCCCCTCATATCCGGTGTGACAGGCGTTGCAGCGGAAACCACCTGACTCAGCCTCCAACACACACGTAGAACTGAAACTACACACATAGATAATACAATACATTTAGCATAAAATGAAATGGAACATATAGTAACATATAGCGGAATATAATATAATATAATGAAATTATCAAGTAAAATAGACTAAAATTGAAAATAGAATAGAAAAAAAGAGTATTATCTCATTAAAACCGGGAAAGCATCCGTGTCATTTTAGATTTTTGCGTTGGCTATTCAAAAATAGCAGATGAACAAGCTCACAGCGTGTCACTTCGTGCCGCACTGCGAGCTTGTTCATCTGCTATTTTTGAACATTTTATAAAAAAAATCTTAAAAGTGTGAGAACTACCGATTTAGAAGGCATTTGTAGAATCGGCCTCAGGTCTTAATGGGTTAAAATAGAATATAAATACATCATGAATTGAAATAAAAAAGATATAATGATGAATAAA